>NC_056732.1:1609525374-1609825374 GCF_019279795.1 Protopterus annectens | reverse complement strand
ATAATAATAATACTAATAATAATGATAATAATAATAATAATAATAATAATAATAATAATAATAATAATAATAATAATAATAATAATAATAATAATAATAATGCCCATTTGTTTACTAGGCCCACTGGGCCAACAGTCTTTTCAGGGACGATCTGTTAGCAATGTCTGGTTAAGTGACTTGCAAAAGATCAAACAGCAAGCAAATGAGGGCCAAGGAAATAAAATCCTGTACCAGAGTAACTGCAGATCACAACATTAACCTCTGTGCCAGTTACTAGACACATTAAATACTTGTCATAACCTTGCTGTGTACGTTTTTTATACTGACAGAATAAACAAGCAATCATTTTTTGATACAATGCTAAATCATGTTGAATTAGAATAGTCCTAGATGTAACTGATTTATCAAAATTAAACAGGACAAGGGCTAGTCCATGCCAAAAATGCATGCAGTACAGCCTGATAAGGGAATAATGCGTCACTATACAATGTGGTGCAGAATAAGAAGAATTATTTTGCAGTGCAAAGTGTAGCTGCAATGCAACAAAAGACAGCACAACAATGTGTAAACATCAGAACAAGCTTTATTATACAACTATAATGTATTATTTGCTGAATATATCATGCAAAATGCTGGGTTAAACTAATCAGGTGCCAGAATTAAAACTGCTGACAGAAATATTAATAACTTTGGATACAGTAATGATGTCATTCTGATAGATGAAGCTGAAAAACAGTTGAAAATCCTGTAGATGAATACAGAAGTACAAAAGTGCAAAACACTGCTCGCTGCCCTACATAAAAAATAATTTTATGTTATCTATCCTTTTCAAGTTGATGGCTAATAAGTGGAAACATTTACAGAGTTTATTTTCCTAGGCTGCAACCATGAAAGTAAAAGATGTTTGTTTCCTCTAAGGAAAGCTATGTCAAACCTGGATAAGATTTTAAATTACAAATATATCACATTGTGAACAAAGATCCATATAGTCAAATCATTTTTCCCAGTAATAATAAATAGCTGTGAGAGCTGTACTATAATCATGCACTGGGAAATTGATGCTTTTGAACTGTGTCATTGGAAACATTTTAAGAATTATGTGCAATAATGTAAAATTAATAAATTCTTAAGGAAATAAACCCAGGCTGCTCGCTGGGAGGTCTCACAGTAAAATATTTTGTCTAGAAAATATACTACTGCTGATAAACATAAAAACAAAAGAATAAGGGAGCAGCAGAGGCTATGGTAAATAGACAACTTTACTGAAGTAATAAATATGAATTTAAAACAACCTAAAGAAATAGTTATTGACAGGAAGGTCTTGCATTAACGTCCTTGAGGTCTCAGAGTCTGACTTCACTAAATGAGTAAACATCGCCTTTAAATTAATAGGGGAAATTCTGTAAAACAAATGCATTTTTATAATTAATATTCTTGATTTTCTTAACGTCATAAAGGAATAAGAGGTGTGAAATGGTGGCAAATTCCATATCATAAAATCATAAAAAATGTTCTCTTCCATTCTCCATTTTTGTGAAATAAAAAAATACATACAATAAAATACCCATATATTAGAAAGCATCAAGAAATACTAAAAAATAATGCTTCCTCAGGAGTGCATGAGTAATTTTCTAGTAAACCTTGTTGTACGTTATATAATCCTTTATATTAAACATGGCCGAGGCACGAGTTATGCATTGTTTTACTCCTGCTTCCTGACATTAATCATGATGGTGACACTCGCTACCCATATACATATTGCAGATCCTGCATAGTCCTGTGACAAGATGTTATGAGGGCCCTACAGCTGTGTTGTTCATCGTTCAAGGCAGATTTTCTTAGTCATGCATCACCTACTCTGCATGCAGTTCACTTTGGCATGTGAGGGGTGCTGTTGATATGTATAGAACATCTACATTTGAAACGTATTGCTCTGCATAAATGGCCACCAGATGTCTGTATGCCAATGTATGGGTATTGTTTAGCCTCTTAATGCAACACTTACTCATGGCAGTATTTTCTTTGTGACTGTGCCACATTCGACCACATATTGTGACATCCTGGTAACATTCTGCCCTTATGCTAGCCTTTGTTGGAGCCACCATGCTGTATAGCATGTTACAGACCAGAACCATGCATACAGCCTTCTCCAGTGTACACTCTAGTACACCATCTGAGGCATCCATACAACTGAATTGCCTGTTTACTGTGCCAAGTCCTTCCTCCCCCATTGTGTATGGTGAGTTATGGGTCCTGCTGTACTTCTCCTCAGTGTACTGTTGGGAATGGTGGATAAATCACATCATCTCTCTGTGCAGAGGACAGGCTGGCATCACCTTTAATGTTCACAAAGCATGAGCATTAGCTGTCAGCTGACATCTGAGCAGTTGTTCTGTCATTGTGTCACTGTCATTGCATGGATAATGTAATATCATAAACCTACTCATGAAATATACTTATGTTAAGTCTCCATGAGAGAGAATTCTGGCACAGAACACTCACCTAGCAATGAAGTGCATCATGGGTAGTCTTAGTATGTTTTCAGGAAGAGTACCGAATGTGTCATCAGTTTTACAAATAATCTGGGTGCTAATGGAGGTGCACCGCTTATTGTTCATACATGCCACTCCCTCATCCCTGAGTGAGGCATAGATTGTTATATTGGTCTATCGAAGGTTTTGTGCAATGCAATGTCCACTCTCACATGTCACCACACATGTAACATCTGTGCCCAGTATCACTGATGCAGATGACTAAGGTATCATTTTATTTACTTTTTATTGACCTAATTAGTCCCATTAGGCATGCTCTATTTTCTGGAGGGACCTGAAGTGGTATTCATTCTTTCTAGTGGTAATTTTGCCAGAACACAAAAAAAAATGGCCTTACTGTTCTTTGCAGGAGTATATAGCATTCTTGAGAGGAAAATTATGGAAAAGGCAGATTTGGTATAAACTGGAAAATTTTAGACCAAGAAATGTATGCTAGCTTTAGGTAAATGAAAGTGGATGTTGTATGTTAATTTAGCTGATATAATGTAAATAAATCTATTTGAGAAGGATGGATTACCCACTCAGACTTTATTGTGACTTATTAATAGTCTTGTGCCTGGAAATGATTAGTCAAAGGCACAACAGGGAAATATTTTAATAGGGTTACAACTGGGATTATTTTGGAAGCACCATCATAACATAACACACCCATTTGTTAACCAGGTAAGCCACCTGACATGGACATGCATTCCCTTTTCAGGGACAAGTCAAAAGCAATGTCTGGTTACGAAACCTGCTCAAGGTCACACAGAAGGCAAATTAGGGATGAGGGAATCAAACCATGGACAAACACCTCTGAACAAAGAGATTTATTTTTTTTCCTTCCTAATTGTCATCCTGATAGCCTTCCTGGTGCCCCATGTATTATACTGGATCTACTGGCACTTCAATTCACCCCTGGTCCAGTGCTCAAATTTGTGCTGCAGCCAGTGAGGAACCTAACAGCATCCTGGGGGATTCTACTGTCCATCTTTTGGCTATAATGAGGTTTATATATGACCCACCTACTTCCACACCTCTTTCCCTGTACTAGGCTGTACATGTTTGGGGGCAATTCCTCTTTTTGGACCATGCCTCCCCTCATTAATGAATGCCCCCCCCCCAGAATGGACATGCCCATCCCTCACTCCCTCCCTGCTGCTTTGTCAGTTGCACAAGACACTAATCAAACCAGTGTCATCCTGGCTGTCATCAGGGATTTATCTCTGTCTACTGCCGGAGTAGCTATCCAAAGGGAATGAATGTCATTACAAGACCATTTTATAGAAACTGCCACACCCTGATCATACATTTCACCAAGAGACTGAGATTTTAAATAGAAGTACAGCTGTTAGAATGTTACAGGGGATGTGGAGGTCATTTGCTGATGCCATGTAAAGTATGACTATTCTGGAGAGAGCATCTTAATGGAATCAGTTTTAGTAGAAGTGTAAAAACAGAATCCCTTCCAACTAACAATTCCTTTGCAATCAGGTTGTATAATCTCTAGAAATATAAGTTCAGGCATTCAGTCTTTAATACAAGTAGGTAATATACTTCTTACAATATATTTATAACAGTGTGCAAATCTGGAAATTTCAATGTAAGCTTTTTCAATGCAATTCAGGAATATCTACTTGGAAAGACTTTATGTTCTGGAAGGTAACCTTCTTTTGCAAAGGAAAAGTTTTTTTCTCTACCATTTTAGACAGAAGTATTGGCTGAAATAGCAATATGGGAATGAGACCGTACATATTGTGATAAGATTCTGTATAGCAGGAAGTCTATTGATGAAGGTGGACTAGGGACTGGAGGAGAAAGATTTATTTTCATTAAAAAAAAATCAGAATACAGAAGCAGTGTATGCATGTATGTGCATGTATGACATGTCATTTTTATGATGATTTAAAGGGTACATTATTATAACGTTCATCCTGAAACTTATTACACCTGTAGTGACAGACAGAGAAACACAGTGAGACTTGTAACTGATAATGATATAAAAAAAGTACATTGCAATCCAGTGTGAATAAGAGTAAGATGCATATTTTTCACTTGACTGTGATATTTTAGGTTCATTAAATCATATAGATTGTTGGATTTATAAATGACACTGAAACAAGAAGAAATGTGTCATGTTGTGTATAGAGATGAAGCAATTTCCTTTTTTTGTTGCTGCGAACTATAAATAGCAGACATTCTGCTTGTTGTGCTGGAGATGATTATTTTGTATCTAATAAATGTGATGTGTTAACTCAGGAAGACAAAGGGGAGTCTGCAATGATGTATACACTGAAACAGGTGACAATAAAACAATAGGAACTGGAAGTAGGAAACCAATGATAATAAAATAATAGGAACCAGAGGTAGAAAAGGAAGGAAAAAATGTAAGCTTTCAAACACATATAGGAAAACTTAAGAGGACAAAATATTTTTTTTTATGGTGGTGCTGCGGTAGCATTGTCGCCTCGCACTAAGACGCTGTCCGGTTCGATTCTCAGTTAGAGCGTCTTCTGTGTGGAGACATGTGTGAATGGGCGTACCTTCGTTGAAGGTTGTGTGTCAGGGCTGGTAACTCGGCACGTAAAAAAATCAACTACCAATCATTAGCGGACCGGAGTTCCGCTGTGGCAACCCCTAACCGGGAAAAGCCGAAAGGCACAACAAGTTTAAAATCAGATATGAGAACATGGATAATACCTAATTATATCAAGGTATGAAGCATTTCCATGACGTTTCTTCTATTAATGAATAAGGCATTTGGTAAAGATAGCTGTTCAGAGATTTCTGCATGATTTAGTAAAAAAGAGGTTTAAGGGTATTAGATGTAAATCTGGTAGATCTTGGACTGGAACCTCCAAATCAAAGGAGATTAATATTTCTTGTATTTAGTGTGAGAGATTAAGGTTTTGAGCTGTTAATGATCTGGTTTCCTGTAGTCATGAGTACAACATTCTTTCCACCTTCATTTACATACATTATTAATCTGACCAGGTTACCTAACCAGATAGTTCTCCACGATCACCCATGAAATGGGGCTCTTTTGTCTCTTGGGCTTAACTGATTAACAAATGTATACAAAAATTGTTATCAACGGGCTTTAGAAGAAGATGAATTGTGCCATAGTTATGTTAAATTTACTTGGAAAAAAGAAAGATAAGATATTGCTTATGAATTTGAAGACTTTCTCTTTAATAAATATAGATTATAAAATATTTGTGGAGATAATTCATCTAAGTATACTTGAAATTTTGTCCAGATTGCTTGAAGGTGAAGTTATGCTCTATTAAAGGGAAATTATATGGGTCATTTATACCTAGTGATCCAGGAGATGGTAAATTCTATAATAAGGGGAAGGGCAGCAGGATGATTTCAATCCAATTTTAATAAAGCTAATGATATAGAGTCTTGGGATTGTGCCTGTACTGGGTTTGAAAGCCAGTGAAGCACTTAGCCTTGCTGGTCAGTGGCATCTTTATTACCTTCTTGGCTTATGAATTCTGGACAAAGACCCAAAATCAAGGGACAATTTAAAATATGGCTCTACTGTACTTAGAAAGCTGCTAGAACTACAGTTTTGGACCAGCAAGCATTTTCTCAAGGAGATAAAGTCTGAATAGTAATGTCTGTCATACCTCTTAACCTGCAGACATTGAAAACAGGTACTAAAGCCCTAGAAAAGTAGCTCTATCCAGCCAAACATCTGTTCATCTAATTAGCATAAAATCTAAATATCAAATAGCACTTAACTCTTCCTATGTCCAGTAGGAATGGGGGATACTACTCAGAAATCATGTTTAAAAAATACAGAGTGACAAAAATGATGGAAAATATGATTGAATTGTCAGTGACAGTGTAAAATCTACAGACTTTAATGAACTTTATTGCAACATTCTGATATACAAGGTCATTTATTTTTTGCATCTGAAAAAAGGAGAGGTGAGATATGTGTCTTCTTTCTTTAACTTATTGGTGCTACTAGTATTTTGGTTGTGTAGTGTGGTTTTTCTGTGTATTAGACAGCTTCAAATATGTGTGACTAGGGGGATTCACAACATAATTTGAAGGGGTAAATCAAGCCTGAAAACAGGTATGCCCCTCCAAAACAGGTACATCCTGTGCTGGTGTAAATCAGCCCTGGAAATTAGGGACAGTTGTGAGGTCTGATATCTGTTATTATTTGGTGACTGCAGTTTATATTGTGACAGAAAATCACAAACTTTACAAGGGCACGCTAAAAAATAACATTGGAGAAAATTAGTGATGTTTTATGAACTAAAAGACAGCTGATAGTTATAGAAACCTTAACACTTAAACTTATGTCTGCTAGAAGTCAAAGTCTTTCACAGTGATGGATTCAGCTCCTAATGAAGGTGTAGATGGCTGACACAGCATGAAGAAAACCATAAAGCAGACTTTAATCGAGTAAGGAAAACCAAACCACAGATCATTTTTAGCCCATAGTAAAAACTGCGTACCATGCAAAGATCCTGAATTTATTCCTTACATTTTCCATGCTTCTTGGCATTTGTTACCTCTATTCAGTGGGGTGCCTGAAGGCTTTATGCTATAAAGTCTGGTGAGTCAATCTGCTGAAGAAGAGGGTAGGTTCAGGCACAGCACTGCTATTCAATGTTTTTTCAGGACAGTTCATGACTCTGATAATGACTACATATGCAGACCTGGGAAACATGGAAGTTCTATTAAATGCACTTCTAAACTGCCCTTGAAATATGACAATCAAAAACCCATATAATGTAGTATTCTATTACCAGATAATCCAGGATAAAATGGTACTCAATGGCTAGCCACAGAACTCCCTATGGCTGTGGGCACTTGATGACAACCTGAATTGCCCCTGTATTTATTCACCACTATGTGCACTGTCCCCTCTACAGGCATAAACCTCACCACTCCAATCTTTTTCATGATTGAAAGCTTATCTAACCATTCAACTTGCACCATTACCATGTGTTATCTGGCAGCTGTTGCCATTGGCCCATGTGATCATATTTTGCACAAGTTTGCTGATGGCACAATTTCCTCCAGCATTTTAGTCAGGTATACAAATATGATTGTTGCCCTCTGAGACAGGGGAAACACAAGCATAATTTTCACATGAAAGGCACTGTCATCTGACAGACTGCTTAAATATGTATAGCAATAACTTCTATGTGATCTGTATCCCATTTTAAGCAATTTTGAATTGACAGCATTTTGAGAGAAAGGGAAGGAAAAATAATTATTGCTATCAAAGAGCTGTGACAATTTCTTCACTATACTTATAGATAACTGTGAAACACAATTTTTGGGGTGCAGGCATCTGAGACTTAAATAATACCAATATCTCCTGTTGGGTGAGCTGTATAGTAGTGAGGGAAGTAGTAAAAATATTACACATTAAGATATTTATGGCATCCATATGGGGCAGTTCATACAGACCAGCTAGATAATCAGATAGTTTTTTAATGCTTATCTTCATCGAGTTTATCTGTATAATCCTAAAATACTTCACTTTTATTGGCTTAATATCAGTTTGCCATTTCCTTCTTAGAACATAGGATGATACGATTTACAAGACAAGAAAATCAAGATACCATTTATGATTTGCCAATACCTGCCCTTAAGATGTACTTTCCATTTCAAGAATGGCAAAAAGGGTCAGGCCAATAATGAACTTGACAATAGCCATCCAATTGTCAAGGATTGTTCTGAAGGATGTGAGTGTGTCACTCTCCTTTACATGCGGGGAAAAATTGTTCCAGAGATGAGATAAACACTGTATACGATATTTGTTTCTCAATTATGTTATATTTAAATGTTGCTAGAGATTTAAACCATTAGTACTATTTTTTGTGAAGCAGTTTGCCTTCTAGAGGTGCAAGAGATCAAGGAGGGTTTGATTGTTAATATCACAAAATTCAAAACATTGATCCCTATGCAGATGTCTACAAAAACCAAGAATACCTGACTAAAATGTCACTGTGTAATTGTTTGTACATTGAAGCTTGTGAATATATTTCTATGTCTGGAAATTTGATACTTCCTTCTTCCCATGACATACATGATATGCATATGCTAGCCTACATTTTTTATGAAGCCACAACAAAGTAAATAGGACTTTGTTTATCCTTCTAATTTGAACTCTGTTAGGTAATAGGGATGTACATTGTAATATGTAATTGAGTTTAGACCAAACATTTTATAATACATAGTCTATCCTCAAATGTTATATGAGCTTGTCTATATTTAGACTACAAATGTTTTTTATACCACTATTATAATTATCTATTCTTATTTCATTCAGACAAGATTTCATAAGTATTCATGTTTTATTTGTTTATTTTCCCAGATATTTTTTCCACATTTGGAAGTATGGTGTTATGACCTTTAGTAAAAATTATTGCATTGGTTTTACTTTCATTAAAAGACAATCCAGAAACTTTCCCCAAATCACTAATTGCTTTTTGTATATGTTAATATGATGAACTTTTGTTTATAAGAATAAGCAAACTCTCATAACCAAATAAAATATTTTTTTATTCATAACAGTCACAGTATTTTTATACCTGAGATATTAAGATTTTGTCTAATTGCTCTAGCCAAAGGAAAGTGGGCACCCCTGCTTAGCATATGTTTTGAGCTCTAATAGTTGTGAGAAAAAATGTTCTTCTTTTAACATAGTTTAATTATCAAAGTAATTAAATGGATAAATTCTTCTGGAAATTTTAATTCTTCCAGCACCTAAAACAAGAATTCTCAGTTAACTTTTTTATATTTTCTTGTGTCTGTCTGTGTAGTATAAATTCAGTTTGTTCACCATTTACTAACTGTGGAATATATGCCTTCAACCTCCCAACATATATATAAATAAAAATCTTATAATCCATGTTTAATAAGGATATTAGCTTAGATGCAGTAAAACATGTATCTTTATCTTGCTTCAGAATTGGCATGATTAATGAGCATTTATATAATGGTGCAATTCCCTATGTTTTTGAACTTCTAAAAGGTTTTATGAAGTATATTTAAAAAAAATTGGAAATATCATATATTATATATTTCAGGGAGAATACTATTCATACCTGGTGCTTTTTTCATGTTTAATTCATTGATCTTATCCTTGATCTCCTCCTCTATTTCCTTCTTCTTTATTGGTTTTAATAAATTATTAACACCTTCTGTTGCCAATTTCTTGTTGTATTTGCCTTTTAAGAAGTTTATCATTTCCTGTCTGCTTGTTTTGGGCATTCCTTGTTTATTATTCAGTTTCTGTAATGATTTTTGATTTGAAAGAGGATTTCATCTATATCAAAAAGTTGTTTTATACTCTGAGTAATATTAATTGTTATTGCAAGATTTATTTTTGATAGCACATTTGTTTTATTTATTAGACTAGAAAATGTTTATTAGATTAGAAACTCCCCCAGAATTCATGGAGTAGGATGAAAACTTAACTATTTCCAATGATATTGCTGCTTTATAATATAAAATCCATTTCTATAAGTAAACAACACTTCTTCTTAACACTATCTTTTGAGAAATAACCAGATTAGACCTTTAAGAAGAAGGGCATAAAATTAGTTTCTATGTGCCTGAGCATGTTTATTTTTTTTTACTTTTAATTCTGCAGAATTTAATCAATTTTGCAAATTTAATAATTCTTCATTCCATTCTATAACTTTATTTCTGTACAATACTATGACATTGTCATATAAATAGGAAATGTGCTTTAAATGCTTTAAAGGAATCCCAAACCTTAATCTTTTAATGCTTTGATTTTAATTATATCTCAGACAAATCAAGTTCTTTAATGAGCCAAACTTGGAACTCCTTTAATTTTATCATGGAAGCTGTTAATCTATTAACTATGACACATTCTCTAATATTATTATATTGAAAATTAAAGTATTGTGATCAGAGATAAGGGTATGGAGAACTTCAAAATGTTTAACCATTTATCAGTGCATCTGAAACATATATTCTATCTATTCCTGATTGTATTAAAGACATAAGGAGAGTGGACATAGCTTAATGAATTTATTTCCTTAATAACATCCAAGTGTTTTTTTTTTTGTTTTTGTTTTTTTTTAGTTAAGAGCATTAGTCCAGTTTTTTAAGTGTTAGCTGAAACTGAGATTCTGAGTTTCTTTATTGTACTAAGGTTTGAAAAATGCAATTAATATCACCTCCTAAAATTAAACTTTCTTTCATATCAGACAGAACCATAGCAATATAGTTTTATGATATTTAACCCCAAAACCATCAGACAGAAACATAGCAATATAGTTTTAGGATATTTGACCCCAAAACCATCAGACAGAAACATATCAATATAGTTTTAGGATATTTGGCCCCAAAACCTGATATCCAATATTCATATTTGCCAAAGCAATTAATCTATTTTGACATTTTATTGTAACCATACAAACATTCCTTCATTGTCATTATATTTAAAAAAATTCTAGACATTATTAGTTTCTTTTTCAAAGGCATAGCTACTCCCGTGCATTTATAATTATATGTAAACTGAACCATATTTTCAAAACTAGGTAAACTAAAACTTCCCTCTAGTTCATATAATATATGTTTTTCTTGTTTAAACACTGTATCTGGTTAATTAACTTTCAGACATTTGATAACCCCCCTCCCCTTTTGAGTAAACTATTTAATCCATTAATATTTACTGATGAAATGGTTATAGCTGTTATTTAGACTTATAATGAGTATTTCCCTTCATTATTTCTTTTAAGAAGAAAACATATTTACTTCTATCTTCCGCTATTCTTTTGTATTAAAGCTTTTGAAATAAAATGAATCTGACCTTTGCTAAATGCTATATAGCAGAATCTGAGCACACTTTTAAAATAATTGTACCTACCACTATAAGAAATTTAGCAAGAACCAAGAAAAATCCATTTTTTTATGAATTCCTGGTCTAATTAGAGACTCTGATTAAGTTATCCACCTGTCTACATTCCTGTAATACCAACTACAGATCTTCCAAGGTTAAATGACCCAGCAAGCTACCACAGAGTGGTTTAATACTTCATTAATTATCTAGTAAATATCATTGCTTCCTATAAATTTACCTCTGCCATATTTCTCTCTTATACCCCTTTACTTCAGCAATGTGCTTGCTAATCTCTCTTGATTCATTTAATATGTACAGATCTTATTAAATATTTCTTCTTCTTGTTTACCCCTTTTATTTATTTATTTACCCTTTCATTGTCCCCTCTACTCTCCCCTCCCATGTGTCTCACCTTGATTCCTTACCTTTTCCTTTTTTGTCTATTAATTTATCAGTTACTATATCAATATAAATTGTGAGCACAGATAACTACATGTATAGTTGTTCATATGTGTGTCTGTATATATACACATACATACATATATATATATATATATATATATATAGAGAGAGAGAGAGAGAGAGAGAATAAGAACAGCAAAGCCTGCAAACGGCAAAAAGAAAGGCATCGACAGCATTAAATACACACTATTCTAATTGTTCGCTGCTTTCCTTCTGTATGACATTACCTTCCATGTGCTTGCAAATATTTGTCTCCCCTGTGAAGAAATGTATAATAAATACGGAAAAACACATAAAACCTACCAACTAATTTTCATATGCTAACTGTAAGTAACTGAATTAAACAATACTGAACTTGAATGAAGATGTCTTTCTTTCATCAAAATTATTCACTTCATGACTCCAGTAGCATGAGGATCATTGTTATAAATATAAAAATAAATATAAATATAAATATTAAATAATATAAGCATAGCTAAAATGCAATGACTAAAATTCTTGTATCAAAGATTCTTAGTTAAATAAACTGGCAGATCACATCATGACTATTAACTTATTAACATTACTTGGCTATACCATGTACTTCAGCATGTATAATAACAGAACTAAAGACACTCTTAGGAAAAAAATTTAAAAACAGTATATTCAAATTCCAGTTGTATCATTTCATTTTTTTTATATAAATAAACATATTTCCCTTCCTAATAATTACAGTGACTAGTTATATGTTTGGACTCTGGACTCTACCATATTCCTACCAGATCCTGTGATATCCACAAACAGGAGTGTATTATTACTATTATGCAATGAGATTATTTAATAAAAAAATTATCTGCGTAAAACAATGTCATTATATAAATGGAATTTAGTGCTTTTGTGATGACTCCTTATAGTTTGGGCATCCAGGATGTGTACTGTGAATGCATTAAGCCCCTATGCTCTTTCACAGTACAATGAAGTTTCTGTTCTGAACAGTTTCTACTTGTGTCCTCTAAGCAGAGCCTGCACTTTTTTTGGTTCAAGTGATGTGCAGTCCAGGGAGGTACTGACTTTTTGGAGAATGGATTTTCTCTTTGTAGTAAGTTGTTGTAAACTCAAGGGATGTGTCTTATGCATTTTGTCATATTAGACCTGTGAGTTGTTTTTTTTTTTTATAACCAGGTGTAGTTTTCTGTTTCAGAGAGCAGTTTAGTCATGTATGGCAAAAATGAGAATTTTTGTTTAATAGTTAAAGTCTCTACCTATAAACAAAAAATAGCCACCAGATTCCCTGTAAAGTCTCTACAAAAATCCTCTGACTGCTTAGTGACATGGAGAAAGTGACTTTCAGAACGACCTCTTCTTGGTAGGAAAGGCATGCTGATTGTTTTGTCATCGATTAGTAGATTAGTACTAGGGTAACTGTCCTTGTGGGCCGTTTGAAGCCTAGCCAAGTAGTGTACCTTGTAATTGTAAGGTAAACACCTTAACCATTATGACAACCTACCAACCTGTCCAATTATCATGCATGTTTTTGAACAGTGAAATCTCTTTATTATATAATGTGTATGATAATTCAGTGTGGCAATTGAATGTCCAGCCATTATTACTCATATTAATGGTGTAAGAAATCTTGCAATCCAAATAATGTCAGCAAGAAAAAGAATAATAATGATATGCCAATCATTACAGTCATTTGCATGCTATGCTTAATGATGAATCCACCTATTTAAAGATATATAAGTACCAAGTTAATGGCATAATGAGGAAAGTTGAATTTTATATTTATGATCTTTTAATGGCAGACCTTATTAATAAGGAATTATATGATTATTTCTTGGTTGAACATCCTTTGGTCCCTCTTATATATGGGCTTCTGAAAATACATAAAGATGTATAGAACCTCCATGCGACCTATAGTCTCTAGCCAAGGATGGATTACAGAACCGCTGTCAATTTTTGTTGAAAAATCTTTACACCCTCTTATTAATGACAAACTTACTGTTCTTAGAGATACCAAAGCTTTTTACATGCATGGCAAACTGAACGTAATGATTTATCTGAATTGCTTTTGTTACCTTGGATATCAACTCGTTATTTATAGTAATTCCCAATGATACCGCAGTTGAGAGTATTAGGATGTTTCTTACAAAGTTGAGTGGCATGAGCAACAATAGGGTGATGTTGATTTGCTCTTTACTGGAGTTGATACTAGAAAATAATGTTTTTATATTTCAAGATGATTTTTACCTGCAAAAAGTTGGTGTTGCGATAGGGACGGCAAGTGCTACCTCCAATGCAAATGCCGTCCTTGTCCAGTGGGAGTTTGAGTTTGTACACAATAACAATTTATGTCTGGACAGCCTAGTTTTTCAAAAACATTTCATTGATGATATATTTGTTTTATGGAAAGGTACTGCAGATAGCTTTTATATGTTTTTAGAATATTTGCACCACACAATGTCCTATTTGGAATTCAAGTGTACTTATTGTTTTTCTTCTATTTACTTCCTAGATGTCACTATTAGTAAGGGTAGACTAGGTTTTGAAAGTAAGATATTTAGGAAACAATGTAAAAGGAATACTATATTGCATAAATCGAGTATGCATCCAAGACATGTCCCTAGGAATATTGTCAAGGTCCAGTTGTTGAGAGAGATGCAGCTACATGGTAACGATTTATTAGCTAAACAAGCTGTCACTGCAGGTGAAAAACAGCTAGTTTCTAGAGGCTGTTCTATGTCTGACATCAAGTGGATGAGTGAGTTTGTGCTGTCACATACAGATACTGTTGCTAAACCTTATTTTGGTGCGCATGATGTCAGTTCAGATGTTGGTCCTGCTAGACAACATCAGGATAACTTATGATTAGTTTTTACTTATTCTAGTGGTACAACAGACATATGTAATATTATTAAGAAATACTGGCTGATGTTGCTAACCACTGAAGAGATTAGCCAGATAGTAGTCCCTAGACCGAAGTTTGCATTTAGGAATAATAGAGCTCTTAAGGTGCCAGCTGTGCTATAAGAATTGTGAAACACTTAGTAATGTTATCAGTTCAGAATGTATAGGTACCTTTCCATGTAGAGGCTGTTCAGCTTGTATATATGTATGGACTACCAGTCATATTGCTTGCCCTATCACCGAACGTCATTTTGATTTTAATTTTTATGCAGACTGTAAAGCTGAACATCTGATCTATTATGCCGAGTGCTCTCTCTGTCAGGCTTACTATGTTGGTAAAAAAAAAATCATAGTCCTAAGGAGAGGATACTCGATAATGTTAATTATATTAGGAAATTGGATGAACACAGTGCGTTATCAAAACATGTTATCAGAAAATGTTCAGGACATAAGTTTAAGTTTACGATCTTAGAAGTTATGACTATAATTGCAAGAGGGGGGACTTTAAGTCTAGAACAGAATGTGCAGAGTTACCATGGATAATTCGGTTTAAAGCTGGCACTTTTCCTGGTTTAAATGGCAAAGTGTCTTTAAAGCCCATATTAAGGACTAGGAAGCTGCCTCATTACTTTTTTTATTGATTATATTTTATATTTAATTGTTTTCATGTTTTGTTAGCTGAAAAGTTTTAAGATTTTACTACTGAATTTTATAGTATTGTATGTTTAAGAAGGTGTGTTGTTTTATGTGAATGCTGATTGGTTAATGTTTCTGACATCACTGTTTGACTGTTCAAATTTTTTTTGGCATTTTTCATCAATGGTCTGTTGGATCTACAGTTGTAGTGAAAGCGCTAACCTCATTAAATTTTATTTTTTGTATCCCTTTGTGTGGTGGTTGGATTGTTGGACTGACTATATTCTCTAAACTGGATTTTACATTTCCAACCTTTACCTGTGAGCTCTATCTGTTTTTTACTGTTTTTTAAAGTACAACAACGACCACAGCTAAACATAAATAGACTTTAATGGCAAAACTGATAAGCATTTCTGGGTTAATATAACCCCTGAAGAAGGGTTATATTAATCAGAAAACACATCACTTTTGTCAATAAAGTATATTTATTTTTAGCTGTGGCAGTCACGGCACTTTATTTTGGACATTTATTTTTATACATTTTTGAGTACCTGACCTTGGCAACCTTCATCTTAGTTTTGCTGTGGTTTTATATATATATATATATATATATATATATATATATATATATATAGAGAGAGAGAGAGAGAGAGAGGGAGAAAGAGATTCCTTTTCCTATTCCAATATATATATATATATATATATATATTCCTAATATATCTAAATATACTGTGTGTGTGTGTATATATATATATATATATATATATATATATATATATAGGATCCGGACTCATGCTCGACTAGCATATGTCCGAATCACAAAACATCGAACACACATACACGAAAGTGCTTAACATCAACAAGCGCTTCTGTGTGCCTGTTTCGTAGATCGGACTATAGTGTGGGTAAGGGAAAATTCCCTTTTCCCCACTGTAGTGCGATCTCGGAGTGAGAATAA
Organism: Protopterus annectens; assembly: GCF_019279795.1. Lineage (NCBI taxonomy): Eukaryota > Metazoa > Chordata > Ceratodontiformes > Protopteridae > Protopterus > Protopterus annectens. The sequence goes on along the minus strand of NC_056732.1, from coordinate 1,609,809,047 downwards.
TAAAGCAGGGGGGTGTGGGGGGAAAAGCCCCCCTGCAGAAATATAGATTTTTTTTTTGAACTACACATACACGGAAGCGCTTTTCGATGTTAAGCGCTTTCGAGTATGTGTGTTCAATGTTTTGTTATTCGGACATATGGTAGTCGTGCATGTGTCCTAGACCCATATATATATATATATATATATATATATATATATATATATATATATATATATATATATATATGAATCACTGAAACTTAAATAACTGAGATAAAAAGAACAAAAATGCTCAACAACTAAAATGAAGAATATCACAACTTACTAGACAGAACTACCATTATAGTTTTGTATGAAGATCATGGTGCAGTCCAGATCTGGAAGTTTACCCTTTCCCTCAGTTTAGTGCGGTCTTGGAGTTGGTATATATAATTTGCAGGGGGTTTGGGTTGCAGGGGCACTTGCCCCTCATAAACATTAAAACAGCAACTTTAAATGAAAAAAAATAAATTAATATCCTGTAAATGCTCCTTTATTACATATAGCACTACATGTAAAGTAGTACTGTTACTTTAGTGGTTTGTTGTACATACATCTAAGCAGTGGAGATTCATTTACATATTACACTCCAGTAATGCAGTATCAGCATTTCCTGTTAAACAAAGTAAGTTTGAAAAGTAAAGTGAAGTTTCTTGTGAGCTGAATATCAAGATGATTTTTAAAAGATTTTTAAAAGTTGGAAATTGATTATGTAAGTAGAAAGGGAGAGACAATTTTAAGATAGGGCAGTATCGGTAACATTAGCAAATGCTGTAAAGCTGTAATTTGTAAATTAGAATTTAGATATGGTAATATTTATTTTAATCTGTATGTGGTTTCAGTGATTTTTGCAGAATGCTTGAAATAGTGTTTAGTTCATAATTCTTTAAATTTTGTAGGAGAGAACTTTTTCTATTTATTTTCAGAGCAGAGTATAGGGTGTCCGATCTTTTCAGTGATGATTGCAGCATTTTTTTCACTGTTTTGACTTTCATTATTTTACATTTGCAATTTTTTGCATTTTAGGCTTTTTCATCTCAGTTATTAAAGTTTTGGCATTTCATTAAATCAGTCTACTGAGTTAGATCCACACATATATATATATATATGCGTGCGTGTGTGTGTATAGTACATGTATACTTATTACTTATTCGTATGAACTCAATAAATAATGAATTAACATAAGTGAAACATGTCAGGTAAAAACTACTTTTCTTCATTCAGAACTTCATGTATCTCAACTTGCTTTTCCTGACTCCATTTAACATTTAATTTATATTAATTTATATAATTAAATATATTTCATATATTCCCCTAAATTTAAAGGCAAATTCAGGAATATGTTTTCATCCTTTAAAACAGAGTGAGTTATCGCTAAAACATTTTATGCAGTATTACAAGATACTGTTGCCATATTCTAAGCAGAAGGAAACAGAGTCAGTGGGCAATATCTTATGGGTACTAGTTTCAGTTATTTTAACACATCTGAAATACTTGTACTAATGCTTGAACTGTATACTCAAACATTCAACTATCATTTATTGACCATCTGTAAATACATGTAGTTATTGAGTGGGTAATGTGAATAGAAAAACTGACTTCATCATGCAGTTTTCATAAAGAATATCTTTTGTGAAGTAAATTCCAATGTTGAGCATGTAATGGTGGTATTGACTGTAAACAATTGTGCTTTGGTTTCATTGTTCCTTTATAAATGATGCATAAATGGTGTGCATTCGGTTTCATTGTTCCTTTATAAATAATACAAAAATGGTGTGCACTGAGTCTTAGGGATAGAACCATGAAGTGTTAGGGTCTTCCTCATAGCACTAATGCATTTACAAGGCCCTGGTCATACATATACCACCAGTACATGTACAAAGCCCTGATCATATATTCTCATGGCCTGAGGCATGATAACATTTCTAGATAGAAGGCAATGTGTAAGTGGTATGAGTCTATTGCCACTTACTATATGGCCCATTTAAAAAAATAGGATAATGCATGTCTGAAATATTAACTGGTACTGATACTTCAAAACCACAAAAACAATTGTAAATGTAGCTGCTAGCAATAAAACATACTAACAAATCTATGATGCCAGCGTCCAAGCACGAAAAATATCATGTATATGAAATCCAATAAATGTATCCAGTTTTTACATGCCTTTAGCTACTGTTGTGTGATTCACTGCTTTAATTGCAACCCTCCCTTTCCCACTTCCCTATTCATTCATGCTTTGGGAAAGTGTTGTGTCTTTTGGCTTTTCCTGGGTAGGGGTCACCACAGCGGAACTCTGGTCTGCTAATGAGTGGCAGTAGATTTTTACATGCCAAGTTGCTGGCCCTGATGCACAACCTTCAATGAAGGTACACCCATTCACACATGTCTCCACACAGAAGGTGCTCTAGCTGAGAATCGAACAGGACAACATCTTACTGTGAGGCGAAAATGCTACCACAGCACCACCACCTAGCTATATTCTAACATTAACTTTAACAACATAACTGAAAGGTAAACTCAAATGTATTTTTATAAAGCTTTTACTTCAACTATTTGTAAAATGTGCATGCACTAAACAAATAATTCTTCCTAGTTACAGTCAACTCTGCACTTATAAAATTCACCTCATGTATCCAACAGGAAGCACTAAACAGTTGGTTTTTGCTTAGTAGTTTGAATTGTCTGAAAATTAAGTAAAACTGTCATGAATTATACCAGTGTAAATGTCATTAAAGTGCAATTAAAATGAGAAAGCATTTTCATGAATATTAATGAGGACATTTGCTTACTCTCAATACCATTTCTTCTGTTGTGCTTCTTCCTTTTTCCTTTGTGTTTACTCAAATTGTAATTTAAAGGAAATATATGCTTAATATAATTATTTGAAAATATACATTAGATACCTAAATCTATTAATAATAACTAGTCTAAGCATAAATTATTTTACTGCATAAACATTTTTTTCTTACCTTTCTTTTTCAAATAATAAAATCTCATTAGTTTAGTACTAAGCTAAATGCCCTTGCCCGCTATTGTAAGCTTAGCCAATTATCCCTTGTAAGACTCAAACCCTGCACCCTATGTTTGTAAGGCAAGTACTTTAGCCATTAAGCCACCCTGCCAACCTTGTTTATAATGCTCAAGATATACTTAGAAGGCTTAAGATCCTCATATAGCTTTAAGATGTAAAGAATTACAAAAAGTAAAATATTTTCTTAGCATTCAAGATACCAATCATAAATTTTACAAGAAGTACATAAATAAGAGAATGTCCATGTAAAAGTCTACATCTTTTTCTTTCCTTTACTGTTTTATGAGCTAATAGACTTTTAAGTCTGTTATAAGTTACTTCAGACCAGTAATTTCTCCCAGAGTATCTCTTTAAAGATTGGCAAGAGCATTCCAAGCTTTCAATGTCAGTCACTTCACAGCCATAGATTTGGGAGGAGATGAAGTCTTCAGGAGCACCAACTTCCCAATAACTATTTGAGCTCTTTCTATTCCATTGGAGAGCCCATTTTGCACATTTAAGAAATAAAGGAGCCCGGAAATCATGAAGATACCATATCTCACCCTTCTATTGTTTCTGTCACATGAAAATTTTTATATTATTCATTCTCCCCAGTTCTCTAAATCTACTTTATTTAAAATCATATTTATTTCTCCTCCTTTAGTCTTCTATACATCTTATTTTGTGCATTTTCTAGGTCCTAGATCAGAGTTCTATGATTCTTAACCATTGTTTTGAGTATATTAGTCTGTTTAAAACTGTTCCTTTGTAAATAATCTATTTTATTTTGAAACTGGTCAATTGTAATAGAGAGTTTTTGTAATGATGCCAAAATGTGTTGAAAATCCTTTTTAGAGACATCTGTCCTAAAAAGCACATAAACAAACCCATTTTCTGGGAGATTTTCTGTTTATATCTTTTTCTGACCAGTGAATTCTTCAAAATATGGTATTTCTAGAAGTAATTGGGAGTATCCCATTTTAATGAACTTTCTTCCCCACTCCAAGGCAAATAGTTGAACACCTTCCAGTCAAATCATTCCCCTTCTATGAAGCTAATATTCAGTGGCCATCTTGAATGGAATCCCTGTATTTCTAAAACTACTTTTTACTTCTTCATTGAAAACCAGCTAGTGCCTCTGTCATGTGCCTTCAAATGTTATGCATGTTGTACTTTCAGTTTCTTTTAAATATCCACTGCCTCCAAACACACCAATAAATTCAAGTTACCATTTCATTGCTCATCTAGTACCATTCAACACAACAAGCATTAATTAGCTAGCACTACCACATTCTGTGCTTCCTTAAATAATACATATAAATAATTTATTTCACAATATGTTATATTAAGTTCCTGATATAATACTACTGGGCTCTAAGTTTCATACATAAAAACAAATTCAACTTCCATTCTTAGCAACATTTGAGACACATTTAAGGTAACTCTTCATTTGTGAGCAGACACATAACATGGTTTGTAATGCTGATTATGGTAGGTTTTGTAATGTATTACCTCTGCACTGTTCTCTAGTCCATTCTTAACATCTCTTATGTGTTGCTGTATATGAATGTTACTTGTTTGTTTGTGTCTTTCAGCTTTTCCTGGTTAGGGGTCACCACAGCAGAACTCCGGTCTGTTAATGACTGGTAGTTGATTTTTATGCACTGAGTTACCAACCTTGACACACAACCTTCAACAAAGGTATGCCCATTCGTGCATGCCTTTACGCAGAAGACGCTCTAGCTGAGAATCGAACCGGACAGCGTCTTACTGTGAGGCGACAACGCTACCACAGCACCACCACCTCAGGCATATGAATGTTTACTTGTGTAATTGTTAAATGTAATAATACTTAGATGGACAATAACGTTTATGTACTACTATCTGTGTACAGTAGACTGCCTCTTATCTGGCCTCTCTTTAATCGGCCTCCTGTTTAACCAGCCATCAAATTTCTGCTATAGCTCTATCAAAAGACAACAGAGAAGAGCAACACTTCCGCCTCCCTCCTCTGGGCTAAATAAGGACATACATTTGAGTTTTAGACTTCATATTCATTAGAAAAATGCATGCTAACACAAATCCTATTATTCTAGCTGATTTATAACTTATAAATGCTATTTTGTATGCTTTTTCTGATTAACCAGCCATTTGTTTATTCAGCCTAAGGTCCGGTCCCAGCAAGACTGAATAAGAGAGAGTTTACTGTATAAGAATTTCTTGAATGAGCTATTCTAAATCCAAGAACATTAATATAATGTCGATAAGTGTTATTACTGCATTCACAGACTGAATAAACTTTCCACTATACTGAATGAACTTCCTTGTCCATTAAGCTCAGAGAATTTCTAAAAGAAATTTTTGACACAAGGCTAACAAAAGCTTTAAAACTTTGAGAAGATTAAAAAAAATCTCCATGGATAGAGTGATAAATTCATACTCTCGTATAGCAAACAATCAATAAAAGAAAGGTAGTGGTGATGTTGTTAAACTTACTTAATCTAAGGAATATAAATGGAACACACTTTTGAATAACATACGTTTACTTCGTTTTAACAAAAACTGTCTAAAATTAAACCAGTTTTAGAGCAAAATCCTTTAAGGAGATACTTAAATGTTTAAACAGATTGTTTGATTGCCTACTGGTTAGTTGGTTTCATTTTAAGTATTTAAATTGTATTTTTACATTGTGCTTTTAAAAACCTGATAAAGCACATGAAAGTTGTTCATATTATAAAGTTATCTGCTCTTGTTCATGACAGACCATTTTTTTCTTTTGTACAAACTTGGAGAATAGGAGGAAGATGAATTTTACTTTTATTTTCCAACCTTTCCTTTGTTTTTTTTTTTTCAGTATAAGACTAGTCATATATCTATATACCTATTTCTATATCTATATCTCTACCCATGTGTATATATATATATATATATATATATATATATATATATATATATATATACAAAACAGAATAGTAATGTTAACTTTAACATCACTAATAACACTAAGGGTTATGTGAATGCTCTAACTAGAAGAAGTACATACAACCCCGCTTTACAGTGTGACATTTACAATTTTGAAAACGTGGTTATTAATGAATTGAAAACATTGGTATGTCACAATAGACACTATAATGTTAAATCTAATTTGTCAGCAGAAGAAAGCTTGACGTTGGAAGAAATTAGAGTTCTACACCCTGATATCAGGATTATGAAGCCTGACAAAGGGGGTGGTGTGGTTTTAATGAACAACTGGATGTACACTGCCAAAATGATGGACATTCTAAATGGGTATGGTAGGTACACTATTTCTTCTAGAAATGAGTTAAATATAGCCTACCAAAAGATTGATATGGTGATAGAAGACAATTTAACACAAGGTCTGATTGACGAAAAATTATATAGATTTTTTAAGGTGGAAAAACCTTTTCTATCAACAATGTTTGGTATCCCAAAAACACATAAAGGTTTAGAAAATGTGGCATTGAGACCCATTGTAACATCTGAAGGTTCTAAAACACAACCATTGGCCATATACATAGATTCAAAATTAAAACCTTTCTATAAATTATACACGCATATTCTTATTGACTCATGGGACCTATTAAAGAAACTAAATGAATTGTCTTTTCAATCCCATTACGCATTTTTTACTATAGATGTTAAGGACCTTTTTTCTGTTATTCCGCATAGCATAGGACTTGATTGGTTTGAGTATATGTTAATTGAATTCAAATTCTTGTCCAACAATGAATTCAGACTAATTCTTGAGAATATAGAATTGGTCTTAAAAAACAATTTAATTTATTTCCAGGATGAAATTTATCAACAGGTTGATGGGGTTGCAATGGGGGCAGCTTGTGCCCCCATTTTTGCAAATATTGTTATGTTATTTTGGGAATTACATTTTGTCTTCAAGTCACCTTTCATGACTAATATTATCAAATATTATCGCTTTTTAGATGATATTTTGATTGTGTGGGGAGGTACACAAGAAGAGGCCTTGGAGGCTTTACAGTACTTCAATGAATCCACTACATTTCTCCGTTTTACACATGAATTTAATAAGGATGAAATACACTTTCTGGATTTAACTATTAAAAAGGATTATAATAGTAGAACATTTACATCTAGTATTTATAGGAAGGCTTGTTTTTCGAATGCCTATCTTCACTATAGTAGTAATCATCCTCCACTACAGAAGAGGAATATTGTCAAAGGACAGATGGTAAGGGTGGCATGGATGACAACAAGATATGAGGAATTAATCAATGAATTAGACTATGTACAAAAACTATTCCAGGAAAGAGGTTACCCCAACTCCATTATTTCTCCATTAAAGGAAGAAATATTACAGGGATGGGGGACAAAATATATTCCCTTATTGAATATGGAGACTACAAGTGATCACATTATTATGGACAACAATTTTGATGATGTCAATCATGCAATTCCCAGTACGTCTGTAGGAACTCCTTTTTTGGTTATGACATACAGTGCCAATACAAATTTAGTAAAAAAGGTTATTAATAGGACCTGGAACATGTTCAAGAGTATGCCTAATAGTGCAGGTATATTTGATAGATGTTTACATTATAGTTTTAGAAAAGGGGCAAATTTAAAAACTATTTTTGAGAGAAAATGGCAAGGGGAGGACAACAACAAAAGAAAGGGTACATTCCGCTGCGGCAATTGCCACCAATGTACATTTATGGCCAACATGGATGAAATTAAACTACCCACTATTAAGTTTGCATTAAAAGGAAAATGTTATTGTACATGTTATACTAGTGGAGTAGTTTATTTAGCGTATTGTACTTCTTGTTGGGCACATTATGTGGGAAAGACCGAAAGGCACCTGCGTCAGAGGGTATACGAACATACATATGATATTACTAGGAAAAAGGAAACTAATGCCCTTTATAGGCATACTTTAACTTGTAAACAGGCCACCTATAAATTTTGGGTTTTGGAAAAGGTGCTAAAAAATAGTAGAGGTGGTGATTGGGAAAACCAGCTCAGTTATAGGGAGCTTATTTGGCAACTGAGACTGGATTCCAATACACCCCCTGGGTTGAATGACCATATGTCCCTTTTACCAGCTTTAAAATTGAGAGCTAACAAAATTAAAAGGAAAATACAAGATAAGGCCTAAAACCATAGGGAATTATTTAACTAATGATGAAGTTACATATATTTTACATATTAGTCATACATATTTTACACATTGTATATTACATATGTATATTGATTTTATATATTTGGAATATGGTTGTTTTAAATCAGACATTAGATATATAGGTGATTTTATGAGTGTTTTTATTTTGTGGGTTTGTCTAAAATACATTATTAAGTGTACAATTAGTATATTAAATGTATGCCAACATGTGAATGTTATGTTTTTAAGTCAACAATAACTATACCACTATGTTTCTTTAAATTTCAATGTGTTTGGGAAGTGAATTGAAAGATTGATTGATTAATTAGATTAGATTAATTAATCAAATGGATAATATAAATATGTGTGGTATATGATGGATTACTTTGTTCTGAAGAAGTTTCCATTGTTTGTGGAAATGAAAGCGCTTAACTTATGTTAATTTCATTTTGCTGTGTATTAAATCTTCGTGAATTACTATACTGGACTGAAGAGTCTGTTTGATGGTGACGTTTTGTGGGGCAGCCTTCATCGAGTTCTGTTACGGGATTGTACATATTTACTAATATATACATACATACACATAGATAAGGGGAGAGAGAGAGAGAGAGAGAGATCAGGAGTATGGGGGCTTTCACCCCAAAATGGAGTGCACAAAAGCTTAGTCATCTACAAAAATAATTGTTTTTGTATGTTTTGCAACTTCAGGAGTATCATTTGTTTGAAACTATGACGTCGTCGAGCTACAGTACTTTTAGTTTAGATTAATCATCTCTCAACTATCATCTGGTGTTGCTTTGTCCTATTGTATGTTGCTCTGATAGGACTGTTATTACTCTGCTCCTTATGTTGCTGTATTGAATATGTACTATGCTCCTTATATGTATTGTATTGTTTTAAAGTTTATGTATAATGTTGTGCCATTTGATTCTATATATGTAATATGTATTAGTCATACAATGTCTGGAGCTTTTCTCCCCGGGTCTCCACTGAAAATAGGCTCACATTCGATGAGTGGACTATCCTGGTAAACAAATGTAAATAAATAAATAATAAATAAATTAAGTAGTACATAAATATTCATAGCAAACTTGCATTTTTAATAGTGCAGGTGTTGCCATATGTATTTGTCCTAACAATGTCTGTCCACAAGTGCCCCTACACAGTTGTTATAACTGTTGTAAAATTATCCATCAGAGTATCAACAGAAATGTTGGGAGTCTCCAGAGTTACAACAGGACAATCTCAATGTTTAGGTCCACAGTTAATGTATTTGACTAAGATCAGTGGTGGGAAACTCTTCTTAGAACTCCAGTGTGAAACTTTAACTGCTAAAAACACTACCTGCCTCTAAGCTGATACCCATCTCTGTACAATTCTCTTGAGGTAGTTAGATTGTAAGCAGGGCAGGGAGACTAAAGCAAACATCACCTTAGGCTGTGGGAAACTGAGACTGGGCTCAGCCAGTATTACAGGCCTCACTGTATGATTAACTGATCCTGCCTTGTATGCTACCCTATGAAAACTCCACTATTTTTTTTTACATTTTCAGTGGGAGCAGGGGGCAGTCTATTTTCATTTTTATTAAAACAATTACTTGTTTTACTGTTTTACTGGAAGAAGAAAAAGAAGAAAGAAAGAAAAGAGAGCTAACAGTAGAAAAGCCATTAATCTCCTGTGATGTAAAAAGGCATATTAATCGATAGTTCATTTTGCTGAAAAATTCTTGTTAAAATCAGTATAATGTCCACAATTGTTATTATTATCTATTAAACAGAAAATCCAGGAGGGATTTGACATTTCCTGGTACATCACTAAAATATAAACAAAGGAAATGTAATAATATAAATTCAATAAAAGCACCAATGATAATACAGAATGAGAGTGAAGAATGGCCAGTTGAGTTTACTTCAATATATAAAAATAAGAAAAGAAAACTGAGTTGGATGTGCAATGTGCTCTCTTTTATAGTCAAGCTTTCTGCTAATGACTACAGCATGACACTGCAGCCGTATGTTCTTATGGATGCCTAACTGCTGAAAAAAACAATCACACCAAGGGACTCACCCTTGCTTGTGGCACTATTCCACTTTTGTTTGGATCTTATGAAAAACACTTTATTGCAAATTGTAATTCTAGTTTATGCGCTGAGCTTTTGAAGATATGTTGCTTCATTATAGCACTGTAACCAGACTAATGATATTTGTAGTCACTGCTTTATTGTATATGGATACTATGTTGGAATGTGTATGAATACTTAGTACAATTTTACATTAAACATGGTTAAAATTAGTTTATACTTCTTCAACAGCAAAAGAAACATATTTATTTATTCCTTTAAGCTACATTGTCGTTGTTCTGGTTCAGTGAATTTCAGTTAAAAGTGCTCCATTTACAGCATTACAGTACTACAAGTCATTAAGAACTATTTTTCTTTTGCTTTACACATCCAATTATCAATGGATGCTACTTAATGATACGTCAAGTAGACATAAGTATTCAGTATACCTATGGCAGAAAGTAAGGGTTTTAACAGTAAAGGACATAACTGTTAGCCTTCCATCTTCAAAATGTGGAACACTGTCTCTTATAATGTGAAACAAAAGTACCAACTTAAACTTGGAAACTCACAGGATCCTTAAAATGCATTACTTTATACTTATAAAATATTGTTTTGTGAATTAATATAATTCAGAATTATCTGGCAGAGATATTAGTTAAAGAAGTCCTTAGCAATGAAAATGTGAAAATCCCTTTCGATGTGGAATATTCAGGAACATGGGCTTTTTAAGACTCAAATGAGGAACATTCCTCTAGTGAGGTACACTTAAGAACTCTGTTAAAGAAAACTAATGTTCTCTGAAAGCACACACAGTAACAAAAACAAAATAAGCATTTGCTTTCTGCTATAACCCCATGTAGACCCCTAAGGAAATCAACCCATTATATTTATCACAATTCATTATGTGCAGACGAGGCAATGCATTGAAGAGCATAGCATTTATGTATTCATAAAGAGGATGTGAGACAGAATTTTTCCACACTTATTACTATGGTTTTGTTCTAATGCACAAAATGCATAAAACCATCTTTAGCAGTATTTTGTGCCAGCTGAATTTCAGCTTGCCATAGTGGAAAACAAAAGTCAGCATGATCCTAAACAGTCCCATGTGTGAGATAAAAAAACATTTATTTCTACTCAGATTATTGTACTGATCATTGTAATTGTGTCACAACAGGTCTCTGTGTGCAACTAATTTCAATTAATCCTGGCAGACTTCACTGTACATTGTATATATACCTCTAATGCAAGAGTTTTAAACATCGGCCTTTAGCTTACTGCAGTAAAGTGTCAAGTACATATTTTTGGAACAATAGAAGTCTGCCAAGAAGCTTCAACCCCTGCCCTTAATTACTTGTCTAAGCTAGGGTCACTTCATTCCATTTCCAACCCTTTAATTAGAACCTTATGAAGCAGTGCTGGAAATTGTTAAGAGACAGAGCGTGTCTAAACAATCCTGTCTTGGTTTGTGATTGACTGTGCAGTAGCTTGGTAAGAGAAGTTTTTATTTGAATTTATATTTTATTATTTAGCACTGCTTTTTTACTGTTTGTAGGAAGGAGGGGATAGCTTGCAGACAAAAATATTTACTTTGATTTATGTTTTCTTGTTTTACCTTTAATTTTCACTGTTTTTTGTCAGAAAGGGGTAGGCATTTAGACAGGCAAACACTAGTCATCCCAAGGGGTCTAGTCACCTATAAATTCACACAGACTGCATGGAGGACAGTTCTGTGCTTCTCTAAACAATCCTTTCTTGGTTTGTCATTGGCTGTGCAGTAGCCCGATAGGAGACAATTTTATATTAATGTATTTTATTTTTGCCACTTTTTTTTACATTGTAGGAAGGAAGGACTAGCTTGTAGATAAGTAGATGTACTTTGATTTATATTTTGCTGTTTACCTTTAATTTTCACTGCTTGTTGTTAGAATGGGATAGGTTTTAGACAGGCAAACTCTAGCCATCCCAAGGGGACTAGTAAGCTATAAATTCACACAGACTGCAGAGAGGACAACCAGAGCTTGTCTAAACAATCCATTCTTGGTTTGTGATTTATTAATCTTCACTGTTAAAAAGAGGTGTGACTGCTAGCAATAGTGAGCAGAAGCTACTGCACACATCCACGTGCGATGTAAAGGAATTCCAGCTTTTGTGTGACTTTTACAACTTGTACAGTCAGAGCAATTACTTTACTGTACTTAATGTAATACTTAGTTGTATATTGTTTGTGTGATTTTTCTCATAGAAGTTGATTTAAATTCTATTTGAATTCTGTGGTAACTAATTTGATTAGTCTTTTATTTTAAAATATTTTATTAATGTGCAGCTGAATATGGATTCCTTAAATGAGTGTGACAGTAGGAGGTACTGCCAGCCATGCCAGCAGAAGTAGGGCAGTGGATGTGTAACATATGCCAGCACAGGTAGCTGGGATTTTGTAAAGGATCATATGTCATTTGTATATCAAATTAATTTGTTCAGATGCTTGTGTTATTTGTAAGGTTTGCTTGTGTTAAAATGTATCAACAGTGCAGCCTGCTGGAAGGAAAATCAATGTTTATATGTTTTAACAGAGGACTGAAAGAGATGATGTTAACCACAAACTTTAAAATATATATGAAATTAAATTATTTAATGGGTTAAGCCATAATGATGTTATCTTACAGTTTTGACTACAGACATAAACGTAATGTCTGTGCTACAGAAGAGGTTGTAACCCCTGTAGGAAGAGAGGAATGGATTTATGGTTTTATGACTTCCAGCAGCTGCACCGCATCTGAGCAATGCTCTGTGTGTATGGTAAGACATAGGTGCTAATATTTTGCCAGCTTCTAGTAATGGAGGATAGTGCAGGAAACAGAGTCAGGTGACCAGCTGTGTGTAATGTCATTCTGTAAGCAAGAAATAATATTTAGATATTACTAGGAGAGTGCTCCCAGCATTCTGCATTCTGTCTTGGATCTAACTACAAGGACCACTCACACACTTTATCTTGCATTGCTCTATTCAGTAAGTAGGAACAATAGTTATTTTAGTCAATCAGGAATAGATAGTGAGATTAGCTAAATACTGTTTTTTGAAAACTGTGTGAAACATTCCATCAGTGTTATTTTTAATATTTCCTGTAAGTGAAACTCTGGTGTTTACTGTAGATAGATATTTAGCATTTTTACGTTCTTTTATTTGTTATTATTAAATATATTTATACTTTTCACTGTGGATGGTCCTTTTTAGAAAATATTTAAGTTTTTAGAGTATTGGCACATATTTATTTGTTGATAACTCTGGCCATTCCTGAAAGCCTGGCTGTTTGGTCAACATTACCATTTGTATTAATATTAATTTCACCCAGTATAACTGCATACTTTTTAAAAGCCATGTAGTAACTGAGTGGTGGCAGTGAAGCTACTTTATAGTCTGGACAAAAAATGGCATAGCTAGTAAATCTGTGTCAGCCTTTCCCATGTGTGTGTGTGTGTGTGTGTGTGTGTGTGTGTGTGTGTGTGTGTGTGTGTGTGTGTGTGTGTGTGTGTGTGTGTGTGAAAATTAAATCTCAAAGAGTGTGTGTCAGCTACTTGGAACAGGGACATGAAGCACTGGTTTCACAGAAAGGGTGCTGGAGAACTTGGCTTGGACACTCAGCTGAGGACCTAACCCTACAGCTGTGCCAGTGGGGAAGTCTTATTGTGGACCTGGAGGGAAACAGATAGAGAAATCCAAACCCCAGGCTGTGTGCCCTGTGTGCTCTTAAGGGAAATTGTGCTTGATGGAGAGAGGTCTGCATCTGGAAATACTGAGTGTATCCATTTTCGCCAGTGTCAGTGGTGAGGATTGAGGCTCCTTAATTACTGGCCCAGAGTGGGAACTTCACAATGAGTATGCCATTAATGATATGCTAAAGCACAAATGTCTTGTCCAGTGTAATAAATGCTATGTATATTTAAAGGTAACACCTGATAACAGTGGTGATCTGAGTTCCTCATGTCAAATGTTGAAAGATTTCCTTGCCATTATTAGTACTTAATCTGGACTTACTGATGATGATTACACTCATGCAATTAGCACAGATTGGAGAACTGTTATTACATATATTAATGACTGGACTGATGAGATAAATAATGTTAGGTAAAGAGCAAATAGAACACATTTAGGAAAGAATGTCTATTGTCTGTGATGATCATTCAGTCCCTATTGTACAAGATAATACCACTGACAACTTTGGATTACTGGATGCAAGTATTCTGCAATCTGAGGATTCAGAGTGTATAGAAGGAAATTAATAAAGAAAGAAAGGAAGAAGTTCACAACAAAAAACAAGGAAGGAAAAGAAAGAAATCAAAACTGAATTTGAAAGGATTGAAGAATGTTACTGTAAGATACAAGAGGAGAAAGACAGACATTGATAACATGGGTCAAGCTGTGGATGTACAAAGTCAGTGAGAACTGTTTGCTTGCAAATGTAATATGCAATGAAAACAGTGTGATTAATAATGACTAGTGGTGATGAAGATTATTCCTTTCTAACAATTGATAGAGTAGATATTACTGAATTAGAAGTTGAAGTTTCTTCAGATCTGGTCAGAAAAGATATTTCTGTAATTGGAGATTCAGTTATTAGAGGAATGATAATTATATTTACAGAGAAGATAATGAACAGGAGCAAAAATGCAGACTGTGAGACAGGCCTTAGAACACTTTAATATAAGAAAGCATGGATCTGCTTTTATTCATCTCGGTAAAAATTATTTCATCCGTAAGGATTCTTTGACTGTTAGTAGAGAACTTACAGCCCTCTTAGCATAGCTTGTACAGGTATTAAAGACATGTTTTTCACAAATCACATATAGAAAGAAGAGTCAGGTCACTGAGAACAAAAAGATTTTCTGAGTATATACCTATATCAAACAAAATGTCTTTGTTATAAAAAATGGAAATGTGTAGAGCATGCAACCCTCAGACAGGATGGAGTACACTTGTCAAGATTAGATGAGAGAATTTTTGCAGCAGATAGTTTGCAATATTTGACAAACACAATACAGGATTGTTGCTAGATTGAAAAGGTAACAGTTCATATATAGCAACAGTCTGATGCATCTCTGATGGTTGTTAATGTTAGGAGAATTAATAATAAAGTTTTTTTAACTGGAAAATGTGCCACATCCCCGCAAGACTGATGTTATTGTTTGTAAAACGTGGATAAAAAATAATCACTAGAAACCATTTCTGTCAAGGTATAAATGTTTTACTGTAACAGACATTCTAACAAAAAATCATGTGGAGGTGTTATGATAGGGATTAAAGGTATCTATGAGACCCATGATTATTACATGTTCAGTGGTAACACCAATACCACAGACTGTGTACCTGTGACAATAAAGACAACCCTGGAACATATAACAATTGTTGGAATATACAGACCAACAAAGTCAACTGCTGATTATGTAAAGGAATTTATACATTTCATCCATACAACACAAGAGGGGAAATAATAGTGTCTGGGGATTTAAATTTACTGGAAACAGTGTGGAATAATATTGATTCAACAACATTAGTAAGGAAATCATTCACGAAGTATGTTCAGGAACACAAATTGTTTCAGATTTAAAAAAAGCTACCAGGTAACATAACATATTAGACATAGTTTGTGTTCCTAAATAAACTGCTGTTACTTCATGACAAGTTTTACCACTGTTGATGTGCAGTTATCATGGAGTTATAAAAGTTAATTTGTTGCTAGATAATTTTGCCAAACTGTAATATAAACCAATGCACAAAAGTCACTATATAAAACTAATTGGAGTGATCTGTTCAGTGGAAAAACTGCAGAAGGAATGTGGAAAGTTCTGAAAGAGGAATGTGAAAAATAAAAAGAAATGTTTAACATCAGGATCTAAGCATATAACTTCAGGAGGATATATTTTCATAAGAACAAAATGCATGATTAAAGTAAAAGACAAACAAATATAAGAAGTGGAAAAGAGGTCAAACTACAGCTTTGAAAACTGAAATAAACAAGCTGGACAGGCAGGTTAAGCATAATGTAAAACAAGAAAGAAAATTTATATAATGGCATTAAACATATAGATAAATAATATGTGGAAGGAGTAAAGGCATGCAATCAATAAATTGTATGTAGATTCTAACATTTATTCTCAGATAAAACAAATTACAGATATATTTACAAAATCTTATGCAAAGCAGTTTGGCTCCACATAGGGGATGATAAATTGTCCTAGTGACATCCAGGTGACCTCAGTTACCGAAATCAAATTAGATTATATTGAAAAAGAACTATGCAAACTGAATCTAAACAAAGCACAGTGAGGAGATGGAATTAGTAATAATGACCTGAGACTACTTACAGTAAAATTATATCAAACATTTATTAGTTCATATAAATATGGGAGATTTTTCAAGATTGGAGATATGCACTTGTTAAACCTGTCTTTAAGGAAAAGTGGACTAGGACATACCCAGAGGCATACAGACCCTTAAATTTACTATCATGTAGTGAAAAATAACGGAGATGGCAATATTAGATAACTTATTGTCAGAATTGGAAATGTTGGGACTTGAAGCCATATATCTGCATGCATATGTTGAAAGAGATGTATTACACCCTGTAATATGATGTTCTATAAACAATATAATAACAACTATGAATGAAAATTGTGCTGTGATGTAATATATATATATATATATATATATATATATATATATATATATATATATATTTAACTTCAGCATTTGACAGGGTCATACACAAAACACTAATCAATAAATTAGAACAACTAGGTATTGATGTCCTCTTGATAAGATGGATAGCTGCATGGCTTATAAATAGGACATGGCAAGTATCATACAGCTATTGGATTGGTGAAATTCAAGATTACAGTAAGGGTGTCCCCCCAGGTCTCTGTTCTAGGCCCATACTTGTTTAGATTGTATCTTTTTGTTCTGAGGTGTTCTATAATCTCTACGCAGATGACTTGAAATCGGGTAATCTGATTACATGTGACACAAATAGGGCATGTCTGCAAAAGAACTTGACTAAAATAAAGATTTGACCACAGGAGAATAATATGCTGATAAACACATCAAAAAGTAAACATATGAGATTTGAGAGACATAAATTTAATACAGTACACAGTGAGTCAGTTCATTTATGGGCCTAGCTACACGTGTAGATCCAGTTTTGAGTTTTTCTAATCATATCAACCAACTGGTTAATGACAGTTATAGAATTATAGGTTGTATAAAGAGATTCATAATTATATCCTGGGAAATCAGAAATGATGAAGCCATTGTTTATTAGTTACATTAGACTTAAATTTGAATATGGAATAACAACATGGAAATCTTATGAGAAAACAAGCATGAGTAAACTGGAAAGAGTACAGCGGAAATATATCAAAGGCATCCGTGGATTTGAAAGTTTAAGTTATTATGAAAGACTAAAATATCTGAACTTTTTTAGTGTCTCATCTATTTAAGATGAGACCTTATTCATATGTATAAGGCATTTAGAGACAACTACCTTTGGGAATGTTTGAGATTATAAAAAAGTAGCAGAGAATCATCCGACAACCTATGTAGAAGTTTCTATAGGGATAAGAAATGTACTAATTGGTTCTCTGAGAGAGCTGCTGATGGTTGGAATGCACTACCAAATTACATTAAAACAAGTACTAGTTTAGATGTTTTTAAGAACAGCCTGGACACATCATGGGAATAACTGTTTTTGTTTGGCAGGTTAGAAAGGCATTAATGTTCATGCCTAAAATATTTGTATGTATGTATGTGTGTATGTATAGAACTGGAGAAATTCTGTTCAACCATAAATGACATTGTGTGTTATACTATAGTATATAATTACTAAAGGGTTGGGCCAGACACTGCCAATGAACCAGTAGCATACAGGTATTTGGAAATTATCTAAAGTAGGTCATAACAATGCCTGTTAAAAGACAATGACAGGGCATTGTTTGTTTAATGTGTGTTTTACAAATGTTGTGTCTGGAAGTGCAGCTACTGTATTATTTAGAATCCGTATTAACTCATGTCCTTTAATTAGACCGTACTTGTTACTATGTTTCATTCATCCTTGTTTCACTTCAGGCATATCATTCACACATTCATTTCATATTTACAATATCTTATTTGTATTTAGAGTGAGTATACCCTTTATGTGCTTCAATTAAATAATAAGAGCTGTTGATCCAAGTCTCTCCATTTCTAGCCTGGTATCTGAGGTTGTCATTCTAATTAACAAATATTTGAGCTTTTCATACCCCCTACTTGAATTATTTCTTAGATCCATGCAGTTCTGCATTTGTCCTATGCATTGAACGTAGTACTTTTGAGACATTAGCTTCACGTGCCTTTCTTTTGTGAATTATTTTAATTTCTTCTTGACAGCATAATTTTCATCTAAATTCAGTTGTAACTTCAATCAGCTAGAACAGTAAATACCTTTTGGCAAATAACTGGGCTACCTTTTTGTCGCTTGAAAGAACTAAATACAAAACATCCTTGTATTTCTGCATACACACCTGCTCTAATTTGCAATGCTGTAAGCACCTCCATCAAACTCTCAGAAATGTCCAGCAAACAATAAAAAGCAGAGTCCGAACAAACCAGCACAAGTTAAATTATTTATTGTTTTTTAACGATAAACAAATTTTTTTAATAATAAATAATTTTTAACAATAAATAATTTAACTTGTGCTGGTCTGTTTGGACTCTGCTTTTTATTGTTTGCTGGATATCTCTGGATTGTACGAACAGTGTCCTTAGGAGAAGTGAGGGTGTTTAGTGCATAAACTCAAAGAAGTGAGTGCGTCAGTAAATATTATCAGGAAACACCTGCACAAATTTACTGGGTAAAGTGGCCATCTCCTTCAGTATACTGCAGTGGAATGCATAGTCACATCATCGTGGTTGCCTTTTATTAATAGCTGTATTTCTTTAGTATTTGCAAATTTAGGATAATTAGCCTCAGCAACCCATCCTTTTTTTCCCAGTTTTTAGAACAACAAGGTGTCCACCTTTTCATTTTCCAGTTATTTCATCTGTTTTAACAAGGAATGGCACATGAGACCTTTCCAGGACTTTCAAATGGGCATGGGTCATTTCAGTACTGGAATTCTCTTCTTCATTCGTAATTCTAACCATCATCAACAAATCATACTTTAGCCTGTTTTCATTGGCCTAATAGATATTTATTTTATTTTAGTACCAAGTCAAGCCTTTTATTAATCCAATCTAGTTTTTAGGAAATACTGAGAGCAAAAAACTAATTATCAATCATGTTTATTGCAAGCAAGCATATGCATAGTGGATATATTTATATTAGATATATAATATAACAAAATCAACAGAGATTAAGAACTCAGTCCAGTTATACTGAGCACCTGTTGGTATACCAAAGTAATATAATTAGGAAGGAAGGAGAGCTAAAAAACTCATTCATAACATGTTATTATATACACTAAAGTCTGACCATGATTTAATTGTGGGGAATATATTCACATTACAGAAAAGAATAATTTAAGAGTGAACTGTAGATATATTCAGCAAAACACTAAATGGATGTTTTGGCTTGGGAGACTGGAAATGAGTGAGAAAAGAATTGTAAATTTAGCAGTGTGGTCTGTGCAAGGGTTTTTGTATAATCCCTTGGCTTTTGCCATTTGTCTGACATACCATGATTTAGCAACAATGAATCCCTTTAAGTATCACTGCAGAAAGGCTAAGGAAGTATTTAAAATTATAGAAATATGTTAGCAAAGTTCAGTTCAGGGTAGAGACAGAAAGTGACAGTGAACTGCTGAGGTGTATAAAGGGAAGTTTTGTAAATTGTTAGGATCAGGAAAGGGAATATTACTTCTGCTTTAACATCTTTGTTTTGGAAATATAGAGGTTGTGGCAGGAAATCACTGGAATTATTCCTTTAAACAAACAATAAGAGTGAGGGGAAGCCTGCAAGTAACGTAATTTCTTTAGCTGTTATATAAAAGCAGGATACAACTGCCTTTTGACTGTTATGAGTAAGTCAGAGAACAAGACTACACTATGTTACTGTAAAATATGCACCTAGTTATGTTGTGTCTATGATGTCCCTTATGGACAATTTTATGTAAAGTAAAATGAAAGCAAACTGCAACCCTTATTTTGTATAAAGGTGAGATAAGCCAGTTATGTTTCTGGTCTTGATCTTAAAAAGGGAAAACTTCATTTGGGGAACAAATGTCTGCTACTGGATACTTTTTTATTTGTCCAGAATCCATGTCCCCATCCTTGTGAAACAAAATCCATCCCTAACTCTTTTCAAATGAAACCTTGACCACTGGATGAAAAATCAAAAATTCACCTCCAGTCTGTCCCCCATGTTTCTGACTGACAGAGGCTGAAAGTAAATATTCTCTATTTAACATACTTCCTCACTAAACCTTCAGTAATCTCTTAACTAACATAGCCCCCCAAATAGACATCTATGATACATGGGGACACAATTGGGTTGGATTGCATGGCTAGGCTTATAAAGGCCCTGGTGGTCATTAGCCTAATATATACCTATGAACCTATGAGCCTAAGTGTCTAGTAAGCTTTGGTTGCATTAAGGAACTGTATCAGCTTTGCTGAACAAAGGTACTGTTGTTTTGTTGAAAACACAGTCCTTTGTTCAGAAACCATTCTGCTTAAAAATTAAGATATTTTGCTAGAATTATAATCTCCTTGCTCAAAATGTGTAACAAAGGCAACACTTTTTCACAAAAAAATATGTAAAAACTGGAGAAAAAAGGAAAAAAGTTTGTTATTAAGTACGGAAAAGTAATTGTGCAGACATGAGACAAATATTTGATAAGAGGCTATTTTGTTTCTGAGATAAATTACTTTACTACCCTATGGTAAATAAAAATATGAGTATAGATTTAAAATTAGGCTACAAGAAGAGGTGTGGGGATTTTACGACATTCTGAGTAATCTCTTACACATGAGGTATGCGTATCCATTGCCCTTACACATTCAGGGAGATAATTCCAAATGTTGGGAAGCTAACAGAAAAAGATGCTGACACTACATTTTTTTGGCAGTTTTAATGACAATTTAAAGAAGTTCTCTTGAATGTAATGTTTTAGAAGGATTACCCCAGCTCCAGGATAATGAGATAACAAACGGCAGTTGTATAAAGTAGATAATGGACAAAAGTAAAGTCAGACATTCAGATTATTCTGTATTTCAAGCCATAAAATCCATTATGGGTTCATTGTATAAGAACTATAGTTTGAGGGGTGGATTTTAATGAACAGTCACATATTTATTTTTATTTACATTTATTAATCAGGGCAGAGACAAATTTTAGTCTCAGCCCAGAAATGAAAAAAAGACAGTAAAACATATAAACAGAAAAATAAAGTGGCATCACATGACAAACAATCTGCAATGTGTAAACTATTTCCAGAGAAGAAAGGTTCCCAGCTTTCTATAAAATGCATTTAAATTAAAGACGAATAGCATGAAGGGGATGGAAGAGACTAGAAAGGAGATAAGGGGATATTGATTAGGTTCTAGGATCAGAGAGAAGACAGTTGCATTTAGCTTATTCGATAGGATGACTTTTTAGCTGAGAGCAGAATTTTGATTAGGCAGAATTGTCTTTAAGATGGGGTTGGAAAAGTCATCTTACAGATTCAGGTATATGAAAGTATGCAAATACAGCAATCTATTTATTCTTCTTAGAAATGTACTAAACTGAATCTAATGAAGACATGTTAGTTCATCACCAAGAATGATAAAATTATCAGCTGAAGCTACAGTTTGGATGATCATACTATGAACTGAATTTATGTATAATGTAGTTTTTTTTTTTTCATTAGGTGGTTAAAAAGCATTACGTTTATCTTAAAGGTATAAGTATAAAACAAGATTTCTTTAGCTAGGCTTTTACAAACTAAAGCCATGTTGTCTTGATATTTGCATTGATGGTAAGTCAGAGAGCAATCTGTCAGCTGTATATTTTATTATCTCCATATGTTGATGATTAAGAGGGCAAGAACACAGTCTTGGAAAACCCCTTTAGGAATTCTGAAAACACTGAACATTGTGCAGTCTCATTTCATACACCATCTCCTGTCACGTAAGTAACAATGGAAACATCTCACAGTTGGTTTGGTGACACCTGTTTTGTTACATTTCCTGAACAATTAAGGAATGACTAACAAAGTTAAATGTCTTCAAGGGTTTCAGTATATAATACTTGAACAAGCTGATGTTTTTGTGGGGGATGTTGACTGTTTTTTGGAAGTTTGTGAACTTAAGTGGCAATTACTGTTGAATGCTGATATAACTCCTGGTCTAAATGATAATATAAACATAAGATGTGTGCTACGCTGGTATAACTAACCACACCCTGTTTCTCCATAGTGATGCCTTATTGGTCTCTGCATTTTTATAAATGACATAAATTACACTTTTATTGCTGTTAGTTCCTCTCTGTCAGAATATATACTGGACTGTTTCCTACATTTTTTCATGTTTTGATGAAATCATATAACGAATAAATGATGAAAGCGCTCAACATATAATGTGTGTCCATCTCATTACGCAACCTTAGTAATGGAAGTTTGTTCTTTAGTTTGTTTTTCTCTACTTCTGTTCTTTTTTGTTTTAATATATATATATATATATATATATATATATATATATATATATATATATAAAAGTATATATATATATATATATATATATATATATATATATATATATATGTGTGTGTGTGTGTGTGTGTGTGTGTGTGTGTGTGTGCATATATGTCTCACAATACCCACACAAACATATGCTGCTGATAGACCACCCATAACTGGGGCAGCATTTTACAGTTGGATACAAAAGGGACCCATGCCACTGACATCTGCCCTCCCCCCCCAGTCCAAATAATATGTAAACAATATGCTGCTACAAAAACATGATAGGCCATACACAATGGCCAGACATACAATGGCCTCTTAGCAAATAAACTAACATGGCTGAAGACAGTAAAGAAGCAACCAGTCAGTAATTCATACAAGTTTATTATACTCTGATGTTTTGGCCAAAGCCTTTAAGGAGTAAGACATTACAAGAAATACTTGCCTCATATACAAGAAGCAATTAACACTTATAATTACATGTTTAAATACACAGCCTCCAGTTACACTCCTCATTTAACCCCTAGGGGATAAAGTATCACATTTATAAATATAAATTGATTTTGTACATAACATTTGTTCTTTTATGACTGTTTGATCAAACTGCAAAACTGACATTTTCAGAAACAGTTCCTTGTAACCCACTACTGTCCCCATGGTGAGATTTATAAAAATGTACAGCTGTAGAACTGTCTTCTTTCTTATCAGTAACATCTCTCACATGTTCTAACAGCCTAGTTTTCAAACATGTCTTACTCTCCCCTACATAAAATATGTTACAAGGGCATCTAAGAGCATTCTCTATACACTGACCTCTTGAATGTACAGAGTTCCACATGTTGTCTAGCCTTTGCCCATAGCAGGAATGACAGTGCTAAATAATGATAGACCATACCTATCAACCTCTTACTGCATGACATCTGGACAAAGCCTGACATAATTGGGGGACATAGGCCCAAAAACATGGCCATACTTGGAATATTGCTGTCATACACAGAGAAAGTTGCTGGTGTTACAGAGTTTGTTGTAACATATCTTTTCTGAGGGATATGAAGGCATAAACACAAATGGATGTTAGCATTTACTGATTGCAATCACCAGAGTATGCTACTGATTTGCTAAGGACAACACCTGTCTGAGGAACAGACCAAACATAACAGGAAAACCGCTGGCTACTGTGTGGATAGCCCTACAGTTGAGAGCTATGCAGACACAGAACTTTGTCAGACTAAAACCCATGCAGAAGTAGCATGTTCAAACAAACCCTGTTAAACTAGCAGTATTAAAACCATATAACAGCAGTAGCATGTTCAAACAAACCCTGTTAAACTAGCAGTATTCAAACCATATAGCAGCAATACTCACATTCTGCCCCTAAGTCTTGAACCTTCTCCACCATTTAGTTGGCTTGTCTCCACAAGTCATGTTGTAAGAGGCATTAGCTCACACAACTCCAGGATGTCTTCCTCACAGGTAAGGGAATGGGCCAAAACCCACAAGGTGTACTCAATTATAGGAGTATGTTGCCATGACATTGGCTATTGGAATAACTACACAGCTGCTCTACATGCAATTAGCAACTGGGGAACGCCAATTGGTGCACAGGCCATCACATGATCATGAGCATTACCTACAAAAGTCAGCTGCCATCTATTCAAACCACCTCTGTCATAGACAGTGATATAATTAAAAACAGAATGACTGAATACAGAAGAAGTATTTGACCAAATCCACTTAAAAAAAAAGTATGTGAAACAAGTAAGCGTGTAATTGAATGCAGTAGGTGATCTGTATTAATGGAAAATAGGAGTTTGAAAGAATATGTCTCAACAACACCTGCTGTACTGATGTACTACTGAACAGCACAGATGGCCATGGCATGTGGCTCTGTCTGCAGTGACATAGATCACATCTCAGGCCCCCGACTCAACCCAGGAAAGGACAGCTGACATTTGCCAACTACTGCAGTGTCTGTGCCACTACTAGGCCAGCTACTGGGATGTTGTACATATCCATATGTCAACTGTGAATATAACTATGATACACATTTTGTCTTGTAAATATAAGAGACCTATACAGGGAATGTACATAGTGAAGTACTGTTGCAGATGTGTGTGTTGAAATGCATGTGATATACTGAGTTCATGTGAAAGAGGATATCCAACAACTGCAGGCAAAGTACTTTAAATGTAAGACAGTTTATTATAAAATCTCCACACGTTTTTCGTGTCACCCTCACAGAGTAACTTCTTCAGAATGTAAAACGCCGGACAGTTGTTACACTTAGCTAAATATATTATACCCTTAGATTCACAATTCAGTTTATGTTTAATAAAGTACTTACTATTGTTGCCTACCTCAAATGAACTACTAGTCCTGATAAACTTACACATCCTACATGCCCCGCATGTGAACGTGCCATAAAGTCTCACATTAGGTTTGGTGTTTTTACTTTCCAGGAGGCTTTTCAAATTAGCCCCCCTTCTGTAAACAATTTTAGGTAAATGACCTAATCTGTCAACTGTTAAGTTGTCCTTATGTAAAAAGGACCAGTTTTTGTATAAGATTATTTTCACCTGTCATAGGTACATAGGCAAAACTGACCAGAAGTTTTGTGAAAGGATTTACGAGCACTCTTATGCTATAGATAAAAATAAAAACGAAAACGCTTTAGCTAGGCATTCATCTTTAAGTAATGGTCATACATTCTATTTCCAAGCTATTGACCAAATAATGCCAGACATTAGAGGAGGTCCCAGTTCTTTACTTCTTGAGGTACGTGAACTGGAATGGCAACTTGCCTTGGATGCTTTTGCATACCCAGGCTTGAACGAAAACTGTAACATCTCTTGCTTATTAAAATTAAGAAGTCTTATGAGATGAATTAAAAAGCTTCATGAGATGACATAAATATTTTATATTTTAAATAAATTTTAAATATTTTATATTGATAGAGCTTTAAAATGCTTGTAGTTTATGTATATATAAATACATGTTCACTACGTGCAGTTTTTGTTTGACTTTTAATTCAGAATTTGTTTAAAAGAGTACTCGTACACATTAGTTTTTCCATCATTTTACAAGTTGACACTGATATTAACATTGATAGTCACTTGTATAGTTACTTGTATGTCTTAATTAACTTTAAGTAATTGTATACAACAATGTTTCAGCTGATATTTTTTTTTACTGGTGCATGCTCGTTACATTAGTAGAGCTGATAGGTTTATGCTATCACATGACACCAGTTGCCGTTTTTTTTAAAAACTGTTACTTTGTAGTCTGTTTGTATTTCTGAAGAAGTTACTCTATGAGGGTGACAAAAAACATGTGGAGTTTTTATAATAAACTGTCTTACGTTTAAAGTACTTTGCCTGCAGTTGTTGGATATCCTCTTTCACTTGCTTGTCTTCAGTTGGTTTGTCTTTTTGCCTTTTTGGTTCATTGGTTCATCATGGCATCAGGATCTTCTAACAGCCCAGGCAGTCCAAACCTTTTTTTTCATTACAACAACCGGACAGTATGGACATATCTGCACTATTAAGTACACTTACTCAGCATATAGACCACATTGCCACCCGGCTTGACATCGTGGATAAACCAAACAGTGAAGAGTCAAGTGCTGACATTTTCCCTGTGGTTTTGAATCAACAAAACCAACGTACTCAAAACCTTTCTGGGTCTGAACCAATACATGAAAACAGACTACGGCCAAGTTCGGCTTCAATTCCACCTGGTCAACTTATTCGTTCGAGTGTTAATACAACGGCAACAGGTATTGACAACAACATGGGTATTACAGGGCTTATTCGTGCTCCTTCTTTTTCTGTCTGGGTGAACAATACAGTGAAACTATCTTCGGGTTTCACTCTAAACCAGGAGCAACCGGCTGCGAATACCACTTCACCACATGTGAGTACACAATTAATTTCTGAGAAACTGAAGCTTTTTGATTCAAAACTACTTAAGCTAAAGAAACTTCAACTTGAAGTAGTGTACTTTAAGCAATGTTTGCAAGAGAAAATAGTACCTAAAGGTCTTTGATATCATCAATTCCCCACTGGGTTGATTCCGGATTCTATATTTCATAAAGAACTTGTAGCCTTATTTAACCAACAAGGTTTCCAATTAATGGAACTGATCATTAAACATTATTTGCTGCAAATTGAGAATATTTTAAAGGACGTTGAAGATTTAGATAAAGACATTAACGCAGATTTAGACTTTGGCAAGTATAAATATGACTATAGTAGAGTTTTTACTAGTACTGAACAACTACTAGACAGATTGAAGAGTAATAAAATCAAAAAAATGAACCAGGACCGTTTAGCTTATAGTAACAATTCAGCATATCCTAGACCACAAACGGCACAGACCTGGCAAGCCAATAACATGGTGAACTCTACTTTGGTCACTACTACAGTCAATAAACCTGACCATTCTTTAGGAAACAACAGCAATGACACTAATGACACTAATATGTCTGACACCATAAGACGCAGTGAAAGATTGCGATCGCATAACAACCAGACTAATGGTCAGTTTAACCAGAATATCCAGTCTGAATCAAATTTTCAGAAGGACACGAATTCCAGGTCAACGTCAAGATTGCGACCACCTCAGAACCAAAGGAACAAAGCATGGAACAATCGAAAGAAGAGATAGTCGAAGAGGGTCCAATATACGCCACTAAACATGACATTCTTACAAATACAGGTGGCGACTTTAACATCTATAACTTTTCCTCTATTACTATTGAGCCAGCTTTAATTGAATTATTGGCCAGGGGGTAACACTTTTGTTCTGAGTAAGAACATTAACATTGCCAAAACTTTAACTGATCTGAAGTGCTTTGTGAGGAAATTAAATTTGACCCTCATTTTGGGTAATTCAAGTTATCCAAATTGTACTTTTAAACCAACAAGTACATTTAATCCTCCACTACACCCCCTTCTCAGTTTATTTGAGAATGTATGTGAACTTAACATTAGACACATACCACATTCATGTGCACACATTGGTACCCACAGGAAAAAACAACACCACTTTTGAACAAACACAGGCATTAAAATTTTTAAGATCTCTACAAGTACGAATAGTTAAACCAGACAAGGGGAGAGGCTTGCTAATTTTTTGACATCACTGATTATAATAACAAGATGGACTCAGTGTTAAATAACATCGCTTATTCTAAGTCATCATTGAATGGGATGAATGTAGCACATTCAAAAATCAGAGGTTACTTCAGTGATTTTTTTATCGAAGCAAAAATTGACCTTGATACATATAATTATATCAACATGCCTTACCCTAAAAGACCAATAATGTTTGATATTCCCAAAATACACAAGGATAAGGTTAATCCACCTATGAGGCCACTTATTGATGGTAGAGCCTCTTTAACCTACCCTTGTGCAAAACTGGTTGACTCTGTCCTACAAAAATATTTGAAACTTGAACCACAAGTATGTAAAGACTCATGGTCTTTCTTACAAAATTTAAATAGTTTAGATTTTTACCAAGGGAATAACTTTTTAACTGTTGATGTCATTGATCTGTATACTTCCATTCCCCATTTGGAGGCAGTAGAATGGATTGCTTTGTCATTGGCTTTGTCATTGAAAGATAAAAACGCACCAATAAAGGAAATATATCTAGTTACAGAACTTATCGACATCGTACTTACAAATAATTTTTTCATGTTCAATGGAGAATACTACCTGCAAAAACAAGGTGTTGCTATGGGTTCACCATGTGGGGATAGTCTGGAAAATCTTTTCATGGCATACTGGGAAAAGTTGTTTATATTTAATAAATCAAAAATTAAAACTTCTTTAATCTATTATACTAGATTTTTAGACGACATCTTTATCATTTTTAGGAGTGACAAGAATAAAGCATCACAACTTGTGGATTACTTTAATTCTACCACGAATTTCTTCAAGTTTACTTTCAAATTCGACACCGAATGTATTTAATACTTAGATGTCAAATTGACTAAAGATTCAGTAGACTCACTTCAAAAAACTTTCAGGAAACCTACCTACTGTAACTCCTTCTTGCATTTCACTAGTGCCCATCCTTATGTACAGAAGAGATCCATAGTTAAAAGTCAACTTATTAGGGCTGCAAGAATGTGTTCCTTAGAATGTGACTTCCTGGCTGAATGTCACTTATTGAAAGATATGTTCCACAACCGTGGTTATCCTATTACTTTAATAGACTCATTAACAGAGGAAATTAAATGTAAATGTAACAACGGTTATGTTAAACCTCTGTTAACATGGACAGATGCAAGTAAAACTTTCCAATTTGAGTCCCCTGAGGTGTTTACTGTTAACAATATCCACCAGACAACCACTATTAATAAAGATATGATGGCTAGTGGCATTACTAAAGATATGAACAACCTAACTGATCAGACCTCCACTTACAATGTGTGTTCCATTACAACTTTTAACAACGACAGTGAACAGGTTAAAATGATCTTATACAAAAACTGGTCCTTTTTACATAAGTACAACTTAACAGTTGACAGATTAGGTCATTTACCTAAAATTGTTTACAGAAGGGGGGCTAATTTGAAAAGCCTCCTCGAAAATAAAAACACCAAACCTAATGTGAGACTTTATGGCACGTTCACTTGCAGGGCATGTAGGATGTGTAAGTTTATCAGGACTAGTAGTTCATTTGAGGTAGGTAACAATAGTAAGTACTTTATTAAGCATAAACTGAATTGTGAGTCTAAGGGTATAATATATTTAGCTAAGTGTAACAACTGTCCGGCGTTTTACATAGGTAAAACTGACCGGAAGTTTAGTGAAAGGATTTACGAGCACTCTTATGCTGTAGATAAAAATAAAAGCAAAAACGCTTTAGCTAGACATCATCTTTAAGTAATGGTCATACATTCTATTTCCAAGCTATTGACCAAATAATGCCAGACTTTAGAGGAGGTCCCAGTTCTTTACTTCTTGAGGTACGTGAACTGGAATGGCAACTTGCCTTGGATGCTTTTGCATACCCAGGCTTGAACGAAAACTGTAACATCTCTTGCTTATTAAAATTAAAAAGTCTTATGAGATGAATTAAAAAGCTTCATGAGACGACATAAATATTTTATATTTTAAATAAATTTTAAATATTTTATATTGATAGAGCTTTAAAATGCTTGTAGTTTATTTATATATAAATACATGTTCACTACGTGCAGTTTTTGTTTGACTTTTAATTGAGAATTTGTTTAAAGGAGTACTCGTACACATTAGTTTTTCCATCATTTTACAAGTTGCCACTGATATTAACATTGATAGTCACTTGTATAGTTACTTGTATGTCTTAATTAACTTTAAGTAATTGTATACAACAATGTTTCAGCTGATATTTTTTTTTACTGGTGCATGCTCGTTACATTAGTAGAGCTGATAGGTTTATGCTATCACATGACACCAGTTGCCGTTTTTTTTAAAAACTGTTACTTTGTAGTCTGTTTGTATTTCTGAAGAAGTTACTCTATGAGGGTGATGAAAAATGTGTGGAGTTTTTATAATAAATTGTCTTACGTTTAAAGTACTTTGCCTGCAGTTGTTGGATATCCTCTTTCACTTACTTGTCTTCAGTTGGTTTGTCTTTTTGCCTTTTTGGTTCATATAGTGAGTTCAACTGTACAATCTTATAAGCACATGTGTGCCTGATATCTGTAGTCACTTACACACAGAGTTGTGCTATGTTAGGCAAACCATTGTCAAGTCTGTTAGCAATGATACCGTAACATAATAGCCTAGGTATGAATGTGGGGCATCCTCCAGGTTCACACTGTGACTGGGATATCCTCCAGGTTAGCACTGTGATAGCAAAGCCTACTGTGCAATCAACTTACTTATCTATGTATGTAAATAAGTTGTGCATGTTCTACTTGTGTGTAATATCAGTTTTAGTGCATACAACAGACATAAATGTTTACAGGTACTGGCTGTTGCATTGCTATGACAATGATATGGCTAATAGAATAGGCATGATTATCAGGTTGTAATCAGAGAAGTGTGCAACTGTGTTATGACCCTCTGTCTATGCCTACCATACAAAAATGAGACCACAGAAAATCTTTTCAAAACATTTCCCACCTTGAATGTGACCCATAACCTGTACAATTCTATTGACAAACAAATAAATCTGTTAGGGGAGAAAATATAAAACATAAAAAACGTACTATAAACTGGTTGCATACATGTGCACACACATAAACCACTACTTGGTTGATGCACCTCTTGCAGTAATCACAGCATTCTCTTTGTTTACACACATGCCATCAATTAACAAGAGTCTGATTAACCCCAAATAATGTTCAACTGTCCTAGTAGGATTTATTTGACATATACCCAGTTGCCTGCTACAGCAACAGACATGTTTGGCAGAGAGCTTACAAAGCTTTGAAGGGATCTCAATGTGGAAAGGTATCAGTCAGGAGAAGAGTAGAAAAAGTGCCCACAACATTGGATATACCATAGAATACAGTGCAGTCAGTCATCAGACAGTGGAGAGGATATTGGACAACAGTAACACTGCAAACACCTGGATGTCCATCCAAAATGGATGACATGACAAGATGACAACTGGCCATGGAGGCTGCCAGGGGACCAACAGCAACACTGAATGAGCTGCAGGAATGCCTGCCAAGTATAGGGTCTGTACCACATGTGACAACAATCTTCTGTATTCCCCATATGTCTTCCCTATGGAGTAGGGTTGCTAGATGGAAGCCTCTTCTTACACAGAAAAACATCCAGGGCTGGACAAACATTGCCAAATAGTACAAGTCTCCAAAAAGTATGTTGGACAATGTATCATGGTCTGATGACACCAAGTTTGAACCTTTGGCCCATAATTCCAAGACGTGTGTTTGGCCCAAAACACTTTGCAACACCAAAAGCACACCATCCCCCTGGTGAAACATGGTGGTGGTGGCAGTATCATGCTGTGGGGTTGCTTTTCAAAATCTGGAACTGGGCTTCCACTCAAGATGGAGAGAATTATGAACAGTTCCAAATACCAACCATTTTTGTCCCCAAACCTTCAGACATCTGCTAGAAAGCTGAAGATGAAGAGAGATTTTATCTGTCAACATG
This sequence comes from Protopterus annectens, assembly GCF_019279795.1. Lineage (NCBI taxonomy): Eukaryota > Metazoa > Chordata > Ceratodontiformes > Protopteridae > Protopterus > Protopterus annectens. Next base: position 1,609,776,985 of record NC_056732.1, on the reverse strand, counting down.
ACAATGACCCCAAACATACATCCAAATCGACAAAGGAATGGCTTCACCAGATGAAAATTACAGTTTAGGAATGTGCCAGTCAGTGGCCAGACCTACATCCAATAGAAAATATGTGGGTTGCCCTGAATAGGTCTGTGCACAAGAGATGCCCTCACAAATTGACATATTTGTAGCACTGTTGCAAGAAAGACTGGGCAAATATTACCAAGATGTGCAATGATGATAGGCTCTGACCTAAGATGACTGAATGCTATCATTATGCACAAAGTATCTGTTTAAGGGTGTGCACACTCATGCAACCAGCTTATTGTACTGATTTCAATTTGCATATGTTTGCCCACAACAGATTGTTATGTTTTCAAAGGAATTGTGCAGGATACAGGTCACAGTAAAGGTGGGAATTGTTTTGAAATTAGTTATTGTGGTGTCAAGTTACAGTAGCACAAAGACCAGGCATTGTAACAGGGGTGTGTACACTTATATATTCACTGTAACTGTATGGACTCAGCAATACCTGACCTGTAAAACCCGCCTCCACCAAGGTAGAGTAATCCCCTTTGGTGGACAGCAGCAATACAGAAACCACATAATAGGTTGCTATATTGCTGTACAGGGTGACATAGGTGCAGACAACAACCTTGGAAGCATGTCCACCTCTATCTGAACAAGCATGTATGGTCACAGGTGACTTACTGTAAGGCTAACTATGAGTACAAATCACACATATCCACACTGCCAAGGCCAGTCACAAGGGTGACTTCACATATGTTGTCAGTCTAAGAGGCAACAACACAATTCACCCTGTACTGGTGTTAAATCACACCTCATACATACATGCCATGGCTATAGGCAACCTGGGTCAGACATGTTTGGTGTGAACATCACCCCCCTGTCCCCCCATCCCTATAGGGAGATATGCACATCAACTACACCCCTCCCCTCATCAGTGATGAGCAGGTACATATTTCCTACTGAAAGACAACAACAGCAAGTCTCCATGGGGCCTGATAACATCCCTGTCTGCATCCTACATGAACCCAGGCATGTGGTCATAGTTCCATCACATACTGCAGTCAAACACAGCCTCAGCAACATCCACACCCCATCCACATGGAAGATGGTCACTGCCATCCTTCTACACAGAAATGAATAGGGAATAGAGGTTTATGCAATTAACTGTCCATCATTGGGGAATATGAAACATCAGGGCCTGGAGAGCAATGCAAGCTAATATTGTGCTGATAGATTACAGGGGTATGGTGTAGTTGTGAATGCTGGCAACAAATATCCACTGTTGATGTGCAATTTATGTCCATACTGTTGACAACTATATGAGGTGCTATGATGTGTTTCACTGTTTATGTCTTCCAAGCAGGATGCAGCACCCATGAAATCCACCCTGCAGTGCAGCAGAAACATCTGAAACAGTTGACACCATTATCAAGCATTTTGAAGTCATGTTTGGCTGTACTCAGGAACATCTGCGGGAGCGGACCACTCTGTGGAATGACCTAGTCCACAGGGTAAATGATATCGGCCTGTACACAAGAACCTATGAGCAGGTCTGGTATTGTGCTACTGACCTCATATGTAATGCCCAGTGAAGGGCTGCTGCCATAGCCAGAGAAGCAACAGCCACAAATGGGGGCCCAGTCATGCAAGCCCCACTGACACCCACCAAATAGCTCCTCGCCAACCTTGCTGCACCCATCTCAAGCACACAACATCTTGCTGAATCCAGCATTGTGGATGTGGATGCCCCCCACACAATGGACGAGGAGTATGCAGGTAAGGCCCTAGTGTACATTAGTCGAGTACTTTAGCATACATAGTTTTATCTGTAGAGTATCTACATGCATATGTCAGATAAGATAGTAGTTGTGGACGGGGTTTGGTATTGCACATAAGTTCACATCTATGGTGATGGGCAGCATATTTCATACTACTGGGGTTTGCATCTGTAGAGTATCTACATGCATGTGTCAGATAAGACAGCAGTTGTGGACGGGGTTTGGTAATGCACAGAAGTGGACATCTATGGTGCTGGGCATCATATTTCATAGTACTGGGGGTTGTATAGTTAATGTGCAGAAATGCTGTTTCCCCCCTGTACCAAGGCCACATGTGAGTCTGCTGACAGTACCTCTCTCCCACACCTATTTAGCTCCCTCTGATCTACAAGTGGGACAGCAGCTTGCAGCTTGTGAGTATGTAATTCTTTTGTTGTACTTTGCCAATACATACCTAGCCGTATTGCTTGATGTCCATGTTCACTTGTGGTGGTGTTAACTGTAGTGCATGACAGTGGTCACCATGGAGGCCTATCTGAAGGGTAATGTAACATTCCTGCAGCACACCTAACAACTTGTCAGTGCAACACATCTGGGCAGAGACCAACAAACTGGGGGGACAAATAGGCTATGGTAGGGACATGTATGACACATTAATCCTATACAGTGGATACCACAGTGTATACACCCCTGTCAAGATGCAAAGTGTTTCTATGATATATACAATGAGAGACCATATTATTACATTCCACACCTTTTCCAACCTGTAATGTGACCATAACATGAGCAATTAACTTGTACAACTGAACAATATTTTAGGCCACCAAATATGGGGTATACAAACCTTACAATACACTGGATGCATATGTGTGCATACCCTCCAAATAACACATTGTAGGAGCAGCTTGTGATGTACTGACTGCATTCACTCTGCTTGGTTACACACCTGCCATCAAGTAACAGTGAATAACAGTCCACTGTTGGAGCGGTGTATTCATGACATTTGCTTAGGTGCCTGTACCAGAAGCAGCCATAGCTTGCACACATCTTACAAAGCATCATAGGGATCTTACATTTGAAAGGAGTAGGGTACAACAACATAATCACAGCATTGCATATACCATGGAACACAGTGGAGACAGTCATCAAAAGGTAGATTAAATATGGGACAACAGTGCTGTTGAAAAGAACCAGATGTCCTTCCAAAACAGAAAAACATGCTGAGAACTGGTGAGGGAGGCTGCCAGGAGACATGCAGCAACACTGAGGGACTTGCAAGACTCTCTGGCAAGTACTGGTTGTGTAGCACATGTGACAACACTAGCCTGGATTCTGCATAAGTCTAGGCTATGGGGTAGGGTCAGTAGATAGAAGTATTTACCCACACCAAATGCCATGCAGGACTGAGTACAAGTAGCAAAACATGACACCAGGTCTCCCAAAGGCATGTGTTGAAATGTATAATGGTGTAATGAGACTAAGGTTCAAACTTACAACCACTATCCCTAAAGCTACATGTGGTGCACAAGCAACACCTCACTTCACCTGAAGACCACAATCCACATGTTGAAGCTCACTGCTGGCAGTGCCCTGCTTTGGGGTTGCCATTCATTAGCTGGAACTATGCCTGTTGGCACAGTGGAGGGGATTATGAACAGTTAAAATAACACTCACGTGTGGGCCAAAACTGTTAAGCATCTGCAAGATAGCTGAGGATGGAGAGGGGTTTCAGCTTCCAACATGACAATGACCTGAAGCATACATCCAAAGCTACCTAAGAATGCCTCCACCTGAATACAATCAAGGGTATGCACTAGGCCAGACAAAGACCAGACTTAACACCAATAGTAAACCCAAAGTTTGACCTCCAAAGTCTGTGCACATGAGCTGCCCTTGCCAGCTGATAGAGTTGGGGGACCATTGCAGAGAAGACTGTCCAAATAATGCCAAGTCAAGATGTGCCATGCTGATACTCCCCTTCCAAGGAAGAGTGGCTGCTGTAGTTCACTTAACAGGTGTTTCAAAAAAGCATTGGTTTAAGGGTGTCCACACCTATGCAACCATTCTATCGTACACATCTCACTCAGTATATTGCATCACTAACACATTTATTTGTTTCTCAATTGGATTGCACAGGTCATATGTCACATTTAAGGTGGGTAATGTTTTTGAATGCAGTATTGTGGTCTCATTTTATATGATACAATGGCCTGGCATGTTAACAGGGGTGTGTACACTTATCATATCCACATTAAGCTTAGAAGGTTGTTGGTGTAACATGATTTGTTTGAATATACATTCACTGATGGTGATGAGGTCTGCAAATCAAATGTATGTCATTAATTAGTGACATCAATCCTCATATGATCCCAGTTATGTGTCAGACAAACACATAGGGGTTGTGAGGAACAGAGCAAACATATGTGCCAGACATCCACACATTCTAAAATGATTTGTACAGTTGTGAGGTATGGTCTATAGTAGTTGCCACTGTGCTATACAGGTGAACAGCAATAATGTGTACATAGGTTCAGTGTGTGCTAGAGGAATGGACGTAACCTACTAACAGTACTAGTGCATCCCAGAGATGTATATTGTTAGTAAAAGGATTGAGAATGGCTGCAGTGCATGATGTTGAGGGCTGTGTTTCATGCATGACACCTTTTGGGTAATGTGAGGTCTATGTAATAGCTTTGTGCCACCTCACCTGTAAGTGTCCTTGTACATGTCCGTGTGTGTGTCTGTGTGCATAACAGCCAACCATAATGTACAGGTAATGATTTACATTTATTGTCTTCCCCTCACAGGTTGCAATAGGGGCCACAGTCCCTCCCGATTGGGAACTGATGTCAGTGTCTCCGCAGACTCTGACAATGATGATAGCCACAGTGAGACACAGGATGGGTTGTCAGGGGCTGAATCTGTGCCATTGGTTGGCATCCCACTGTTGTCCACCCAGTTCCCACACACAGTCACAATGCCTGCACATTCCCCATCACCAGTGGCCATAGATAATGAACAGTTGGTGGGTGGTGGCATGGGACAGGCAAGTGTAGTGACTATGACAAGTGTGTCTGTAGACACCAGTCATAGCCAGATAATAGGCAAGGTCGCACACAGGCGAATGGGCAGAGGTGCTCGAAGGGGGACTGCTGCCCATCATGTCCCTGTCACAAGTGCCACAGCAAGTGTCACCAGATGTATGTTTTGGACCATCATGGAGGAACAGGCATGTAGTGAACGTAACACAAGACAGCTTCTCAGGGTCATGAAAGCCACTCTTCCTGCTATGCATGACAATCTCCATGATCATGCTGATGCCCACCATTATTATGCTGAGGTCATGGATAGACAGTTGGGTGAGATGGTGGGAATCCTCGACAATGGAATGTCAATCCTTGATCGTGGAATGTCTGTGATAGAGCATGTGGTGGGAATTGTCCGTCGGGCCACGTGGACACAGGACAGCAGCACGAACAGCTGAGGGTCCACATGGCCATGCAGCTTCTCACTCCTGTAGTGCCAGTACCAGCACCATGACTGCAGGGGGAGTCGCTGTCCATGCCACAATGCAGCAGGCCATGGGCATGTGGTCCTGGCCAGTAGCAACAGGGATGTGAATGCAGCAAAGAGCAGTCACCATTGAGGACTAGTACTGCATCTGGCCTCGGGCCTAGTTTTGCCAGTGGGTCCCCCGGCAGGCCCAGTTCCCATGTCCATGCCAGAAACAGTGAACTACACACCCTGCCATGTACAGTCAACAGCTGTCTAACATACCCCTGTGTAGGGCAGCCACATGGCATGACTGTGTGCATCCATACACACACATCACCATCACAGCCAGGTCACCTCCAGACTTACACCACCTCTGCATGGCCCATTTAATGAACAATCCCCAAACACACACACATGACATCAACCAAATGGCACAGCCTAGGCCTCTGGCAAACCCACACCACATCCTGTGCATATTATGATACCTGTGCCACACCTCTGTCATCCATACGATCGATGCAGGGACATGCTAATATGGGTCTGATGCACAGGGTGAATTTAGTACAGTTTAGCAATGTAATGCTGTGTAAAGTGTTGCTAGCCAGCATGTTTAATGGCTACACATCAGAGTATGTAGCTGTCCAGCCATGATGCATTATTGTTGTTATTAACGCTGACAGAATGTAGTCTCCATAACGTATTCTGTTTGTCTGTGTGTCAGCAGGATGTGGCCCTGCAAACACTATCTACAAGGAGTATGGCAGTGTGGTAACACATTGAGTGTGTCATAGCCAGGGTACAGCTGTACACAACAGGTCTGTATAACAGTTTTTGCATGTGCCATGTAGCGTATAGGATTGAGGGGTGTATACAGGTAAGTGTATGGTGGCTGACATCAGCAGCTCTTGTACAGTGGACAACGGTAAGTGTAGTGGGTGGAACACACCTCAGATTGGTAAATCCCACACACCCAGAGGGTATTGTGTTGACCCAACACACATAGAGAATACTGCTCTTTCTCACACACACACACACACACACACACACACACACACACACACACACACACACACACACACACAATCACAATTGCCAGTGTTGGGTTTGAAATCCCTACTCATCTAGTTAGTGGTAGTACAGTATTATGCAGTTATCACAGGTGGCACAGAGCCCATAGTGTGTTGAGTTTCCAAAATACATGTATAGTGAGTAACATCACATGCCCTTGTAAGGTATAGCAATGGGTGATGTAGTGGGTGTGACAGGTCTCATACTAATGTCATGCAAGAATGTACATACTCCCAAACACTGCTATACACAACAATGCACACACACAAGTGTTCCAGTGCTGTGATTAAAGAGCCCTGCCTCTCTAGCTGCTCTTTCCATACTGTTACATAGCTGTTGCACATAGCACAGGGCTTATAGAGTGTGTACAGGTACCTTTACAGTTGATGTAAAAAGTGGCCCTCGTACAGTGGAATGTAGGATGTGTGCTGGGAGTATGATGGCCTACAATTGTAATACTTGGCCACCCAATGGATATATTCCTCACTCAAACACACACACTCAGGATACTGGTCTTGCGCACACATACACACACACACACACACACACACACACACACACACACACACACACACACACACACTCTCTCTTGCCAGGACTGACGTTCATAGGATCATGTGTTAATAGGTGTGTACCAGGCTAATGGGCATGGAGCCATGACAAGCCTAGCCCATGGGAGTACCCTGTCATCATGCGACCTGACTTTTTTCCCAGTGCATCTATTGACCATTGCCACTTGAGTGATGGCCAGGGTGACAGTTAAATTCCCCATCCACTTGTCCAGATTTCCCTTGAAAGAATACTTGGAGGTATTGCACTCTGTCCATACGGGACAGTTGTTTGTGGGCTAAGGTTCTATTTGTGAGGCACACTTGCAGCCTCCACAGTTGTTGCAGGTGTCTAATGAGCTATATGGCAAATGGGCCATTGTACCTGCTGGTTGGCCTAATGAGGAGAGAGTAATGGGAGACATTGACCTCTTCCCTACTGGATGACACACCCTTGCTTATGTGATGTGCCACATAGAAGTTATTTCTGTCCACAGTAGCAATGTGGTGGCCATAAGAGATGTCACTGTCAACCTGTGTTCCCAGGCCTCTTATAAGGATGTCTGTGTCCATTGAACTACCAACAATGTGTTAATTCATGGTAACCACATTGATTCCACACTGGATTGCAACACATTTTTTTTTCCATTCAGCCTAAGGCCAGTGTTCTGACAACAGTCTGATGTCTCAGTGGGGCCTTTATACAGGATGGCAACATGATATGGAGATTTACACATAGCACCCACCTTGCAATTGTCTATGAACATTGTCAGCCAGGGTTCCTTTGTGTTATTCTGGATATCAGAGGCATACATGACAAACATGAGGAGACCCATAACCACACCTTGTGGTAATCCACTCATGACTGGTTGGCAGTCGGACATGGAGTCTGCTACCTTCATACTGTGGGTCCCATGCATGAGCCAGTTTGCAACCCACCTAGTGACATAGGGGTTGATACCTAGATGGCTGTGTTTGTCTATGATTCCTGAGTGGGGAATGGTATCACAGGATTAGAAGACCTGCATATCTTGTTTTTGTGTTCGTACTGTTACATAGTTATTTCACATGGCACACAGCTTATAGGACTGCAGAGTGTCCACAGCTACCACTACAGTGGTTGACAACAGTGAGCCCTGTACAGTGGACATTTGAATGTGTACTGGGTGTGAAACTTTTGCAAAACATGACCCCCAATGAATATGGTACACAACAAAACACGTACACACACAGCAGTATTGAGATAAGAACTCCTACCTACCTATCTATGTCTACTATAGTGTTACGCAGTTATCAGACACACTACTGAGCTTATACAATTTCACCTAATCCAAAGGTACTTTTAATGTGAATGACATCAACAGGACTACTAAATTAGTGTGAGGGGAGGTGTAAAGGGTTGTACACAACTCAAAATGGTATAACCCACAGAGTATATGATTCTCACATAAACAGTTGCCAGTACTGGGATTAGAAATTCTGCCTATCTAGTTATTTCTACTATAGTGTTATGGGTCTACTACACATGATCGAAATTTCATATGAATGAAATTCATTTGATTGAGACCAGAACATCAAAAGTTCAAAACACTGAAAACTCATTTGACTGAAACTCATAACAGTGACACATTAGAGTAAAAGCTATATGCACTTTTCCCCCACTGTAGTGCAATCCTGGAGTTAGTATATATAGTTAAGGGGGGTGTGGGGTGCACAGCCCCCCCCCCGCATAGTTTAGGTATATATTGTCTTCTGCAAGGAGTTATTCATTGCAGTTATAAGTATCCATCTGTATGTTTTAAAATGTATAACCTATGTGGGGGCTATGCCCCCCAACCCCCAACTATATATATATATATATATATATATATATATATATATATATATATATATATATATATATATACTAACTCCAGGATCGCACTACAATGGGGAAATGGCATATACCTTTTACTTTAATGTGTCAGTCTTATGAGTTTCAGTCAAATGAGTTTTCAGTGTTTTGAACTTTTGATGTTCTGGTCTCAGTCAAATGAATTTCAGTCATATGAAATTTCAGTCATGTGTAGTAGACCCAGTGTTACGCAGTTATCAGACACACCATGGAGCTTATACAATTTCACCTCATCCAGAGGTACTTCTAAGGTGAATGACAACAACAGGACTACTAAATTGGGGTGAGGGGAAGTCCAAAGGTTGGTACACAACTCAAAATGGTATAACCCGCACAGTACATGATTCACACAGAAACACACACACACACTTGCTGGTATTGAGATTAGAACCCCTGCCTATATAGTTATTTGTACTATAGTGTTACACAGTTACCACACATGCTACAGTGTTACTGGAATAAGAACTGGACAAAGGTGCTGATAACTGCACAGCTGAGGTAAAATATTACAGGTGGCAGAAAGTCTGCCTTCAGTTTTTCCCTTACATCTTGCTAGTTCTTTCTGTCTTGCACTTCAAATAGCATAATAGCTTTGCAATTCAACACATTATTGTATCAATAAGTGTAGCACACCTGGGAGCCATCAGCAGTACTAATTCCTCACAGAATTAGCCCCAGTTCTTAGTAGTTATGAACACCACTCCTGGCATGATTGAAGTGCAGTTTTCTGTGCTTTTGCCCATTAACCTGGTACACTTGTCCATTCTGAGGCACTGTTGCAACTGCCTCATGTACACAGACAACCCTCTCCTCTAAACTCCAAACATTCAGACCTGTGAGAGTTATCCCTATATCACCAGATGTGTGAATATGCACTCTCCAGTGAAGACTGCACTAGCTGGTCAAGAGGATAAGGTCAACACCTGCACCACACCATGTGGAACACATAGCTCATCACAACACCCACTATGACAGCCCTGACATACACTGAAAAACCATATGACAGTAAGGGACTGCATACAGCCTACCTTGATCTGGCCAAGGCTTTTGATACCATTCTTCAGTCAGGAAGTATTGCTAAACCCACCAATCTAGGCATCATCCCATATATCAGTGGGTGGGTTGCAAACTGGTTCACAGTACACACAGTGTGACAGTGGCAAAATCCAAGTCAGACAGTCAAGCAGTCACAAGTGGAGTCCCACAGGGATCAGTACTGGGTAGTGTCCTGCTAGCATCTACTTTTCAGGAGTCCAGCCCAACACAGAGGAACTCTGGCTGACCAAGTTCACAGAGGACTGCAAGCTGAGAGCTATCATGAACTCCACATGTGATGCAGATATCCCACAGAAAGGCCTCACTGGACCAATGCGTGGTGTGGAAACCATGGCCAGAAACTTAGCACCACAAAATGCTTCACCATCCCCTTTGGTAAAACACTCAGTTCCCAGTAAGTACCACATTGATGGGAACCCAATGAACACTGTAGGCATTATAAGAGATCTGGGGACACAGGCTGACAGCAACTTCTCCTTCAACCACCACATTGCCACTGTGGTCAGGACGTCCTTCTATGTGGCACATTGCATTACCAAGGGTTTTGCATCCAAGAAGATAATAATAATGATCTCTGTCTACTGTTCCCTCATTATATCACTCATCAAGTATTCTGGCCCATTTGCCATGTGCCTCAGTAGACACCTGCAACAGCTGGAGAGGCCACAGAAGCACCTCACAAAGAGGTTCCTAGGCAATAAACACACATTCTACACACACAGACTCAGAAGACTCCAGCTATTCTCTGTGTCATATCAGCTAGTTAGAGGCTATCTGTGCTTGACTTACAAAGCCACACAGACAGATTCAGAAGACTCCAGCTATTCTCTGTGTGGTATCATCTAATTAGAGGCTATCTGTGCGTGACTTACAAAGCCATGTCTGACCCAGCTGTTTTAGACAAGCTACATATAAAGACATCTCAATCCCTCCACACCATACACTGCAGAAAGTTCGACCTCATTACCACAATTGCCACAACATGCTTCACATGCCCTGCAAGAGACTGCATATACCCTGGAATACACTTCCCATACATGTCATGCAGAGCACCTAGCTGACCCTGTCTTAGAGAAATCTTGATGAGTGGATGGGTAATAGACAGTTCACTCCTAGGATCACTGCAGTGGCTCTACTTGATACAGGCACTGGGAAGTAACATGAGGTGCCACAATGGCAGGACCCTTCTATGGGCTAGGTTTGTAAAGGCTCCTGGGCCATTAGCTTACTACACACTTATGAACCTATAAAGGGAATTACATCAGCAGGACTGATAAAGTAGGACAGTGGGTGTTAAACTTAACAAAATACTTTGTCCTACAGACACACTTCAACACACACTTACACACACACATACTTGCCAGTTGTGAGAATAGAACTCCTACCTAACTAGTTATTTGTATCATAATGTTCCGCAGTTATCGCACACACCACAGAGCTTATGGGGTAGAGGCCAGATGAAAGGGACTTCTAAGGTGAGTGATATCTGCAGGACAGCTAAAGTGGGAAAGGGGAAGTATACTGGGTTTGAATGGACTCAAAAGTTTTAACTTGTAAACACACACACACACTTTGACATTTGCCAGGACTGAGATTAGAAATCCTACATAATTAGTTATTTGTATTATAGTGTTACACATTTATTGCATGCACCACAGAGGTTATGGGGCTGAGGCTGATGAAAGGGACTTCTAAGGTGAGTGATATCTGCAAGACTGCTAAAGTGGGAAAGGGGAAGTATACTGTGTTTGAATGGACCCAAAAACTTTAATTGTAAACACATGCACACACAAATAATTTGACATTTGCTAGGACTGAGATTAGAACTCCTACCTAACTAGTTATTTGTACTACAATGTTACACAGTTATCACAAGTGCCACAGAGCTTATGGGACTGAGACCTGCTGATAGGGACTTCTAAGGTGACTGATATCTGCAGGACTGTTAAAGCAGAGAAAGGGGAAATGTACTGAGTTTGAATGGATCCAAAAGCTTTAACTTGTAAACAACACTTACTTTGACATGACTGAGATTAGAACGCCTACCAAACTATTTATTTGTACTATAGTGTTACACAGTTATTGCATGCACCACAGAGCTTATAGGGCTGAGGTCTGATGAAAGGTACTTCAATGGTGACATACATCTTCAGGACTGCTAATGTAGGGCAATGGGAAGTTCACTGGGTGGGGAAGGCCTGTTCATTCCTAGATCCTAGTGATATTTCTCTAAGTGTATGAGCATGCCCAGTGTGACCTTTTATAGTACATGTGGGGCTCCATTCCAGGAATTGTTGTTCTCCAGTCTGGTTTGTTTTGTGCTACAGTCATACCTCTCAACCTGTTGGTGCAGGATATCTGGAGACAGCCTATCAAAATGGGGGGACAATGGACCATACTGTGATTGTGACTATTTCTCTCAGTAATGTATGGGTTGCTGGGCTTGTTTTAGCAGACATCTGACATATATAATGATTGACACTTTCATGTATTGTTTCAGTACCTCGTGACATACCTCCTCAGATCATCACAGTGATTTACCAGAGAGATACAGGGTGGATGATGCACACACCAAAATGATAGGCCAAATGCTATGCATTCTTGCACAATCCAGCCAGTTGATAGGTGTGCCTGCAAGAAATTGACAGCTAGCACTGTAGAAACAGTCCAGCACCTTGGTGATATATTACAATGGTGGAATCTCTGTGCATTTCTGTTCTGGTCTGGTCTTATTTCCAGTCCACAGTTGGGTAATATAAGTCAGACAGGATCAGGGTGACAGGCAGACTCCAGATAGATTTGTAGGGGATAAGATATGGGGGGTGTCCTAGGTCAGATATATTTGCCTATAGCTACCAGTGCTTTGCATAGGGGTCTGCTCAAAGGTTGACTGCACTTGGAGGTTCTTATATGTGTGTTTGACCAGCCTGGAGGTGTGTGTTTGTCTGATATATATATATATATATATATATATATATATATATATATATATATATATATAGCCCATCTCATTTTGCTTGGCTGGCCACATTTTGGGGTCAGGATGTTGCATAGGTTGAGTGATCAGGGAAGGGTGTGTTACTCCCCATGGCTGTGTTCCAGGGTTCTGTGGGTGCAGAAATGTCACCATCTTCCTGGGTTAGGACTGCTTGCTATGAGTGCATTTCAATGTTTAGACTCCTATCCCTGCCTGTCAACTGTACAGAGTATCATAGAATGTCCACATTCATGACTCATATATCTTGATTATGCAAACGAGTGTGGTTTACAAGGAAAACTGTTTTGCAAATCACTCAGGGTTAAAGTTAGATATTACTGACATTTGACATTGCAGTTTCTGACTTCGTACCCAACAGACATTCCATGCTACTACAATCATTCCTTCAACGTTATTATATTATTAGAGTAGTATTTCAAAGGTGTCATTCTCTTTGGACCTTTTTCACCCTATTATTCATGGCTTTGGCCAGATTTCTGGCTCTGTGACACTGGCAGTTTTTTTCCTAGCAGTTAGCAGCGTGGCATTATTTGCCTTTTTTAGACTGTGTTATATTGGTGTTATGGACCCCATGACACCATATTCCAGGTGACTATTTGATGTTTTTATATATAGATATATAAATAAAAATATATAAATATAAATCTATAGTTAGATAAACAGAGATAAATATATGAATATATATGTACAGTATATAGATAGACTGATAGATACTTCAACTCCAAAATTGCAGAAACTTAAGAAAAGAAGGAAAAAGATAAAAATGCAACACTTACTGCCTCACTCTACAAATAGAGAGAGAGAGAGAGAGAGAGATCAATTACAACATTACACAAACTCAAAAGAGAAAAAAGTCATAAAAATGCAATGTTTACCTTCTCACTCTTTTTGAGTCAACTTCCATTATAAGATACTGGAATTATGTGTGGCACTCAATTGGTACCAGTAAAGCACAGCTTTCCAAGTAGACAGTGCTTAAGACAGCAAAAAAAAAAAAAAGGAAAAGTTCTATCACATGATGCTGAAAAAGTATTTGATGTTTGTATAAAATGTGCCACAAGCAAACATGAGATAATAACATGTGAGGAAGGAAAAAGACTGATACTTTCAATAAAATCCATATATGAAAGAACCTAGTTAAAGTAATGGTTAATAGATGAGTAGGGGAAACACAGATAATGTGAAAAACATGGATGTTCCTTAAGATGTGTATTTTTTAAATTAATAATTAGGCATGTGATTGAAAATTAAATAAAGGTTTACACAAAGATGAGAAATTTAAAGATGTGTTATATGGTCTTTGATGATTGCTTTCACTGATGATATAGTACTGATAATAAAAAATAAAATTTGTATGTATGACATTTTGAATGAATGGCTGTATAATCAAGAAAAATAGGGTTTAGACTGATTAAGGCAATTATAAAGGATTGTATAATAAAATAAAAAAGAGAAGTACAATTTTCATAAGCAGAATTTTCATCTTTATGGTAATGTTTTAAAAAAAATGTGGAAAATAATGTGAAAGAATTTTGGAATAATTACATGATGTAGAAAAGTTGTGTTAAACTCTTTAGTCAACACATAAGACGAAAGTGTGATTGATTAACTCACAATGGTAATAGGAAAGATAGCTTAAGTATGAATTACTTCTATGTTTCTGAGTGAAAAAGAAAAGGAATAATAGGATGCAGTATTTGAGAGAGAGCTGTGTGAGTAGAAGAGGACTCATTTTAAAGGTACATATGATGACAAAGTCATAAGGAGACAAGAGGAAGTTTTATCTCATATGAAACATGGAATGTGGTTGGTGTGGCTTACTTTAACTAGTACAGTCAAAAACATAACATTATTCAAGAGTATGTGGAATAAACACAAAATAATTCTGATGGAAGCAAAAGAAACTTTTCATTGGATATGGTCTACTAGCTTATTCAGTAGGTAGGAAAATGTGCAAACCAGGTATGCCAAGCCAGCAAAACCTGTGTATCTAGATTATGTGGGAAATGTAAACTGTTTAGTACAAATATTCAGATTTAGACTGTAATCTGTAGACACAAAATTAGGGTTATTACCATTAGGCCATAAACCTTTCCTGTGAATAGAGTGTAAAAGTTTTGATTGCAATGTGCCAAGTGGCATACTTTTCAATCTCTTAACAAAAAAATCTGGACAAAGCCAAAAATAATGGGTGCAGATGTGAGGCCCTATAGTAGGAAGAGATTTAAAATATTGCTCTTATGAACTTAGAAAGTTGATAGAAAAATGTCTTGAATTAGCAGACATTTTCTGAAGGATGTGAACTCTAAAATCCAAATGCCTGTCATTATTTGTTGACTTTAAGAATCAATCACTTGACAGAGAAGCACATATTTTATGAGGAGCATACTAAAAATATGAATTAAGAATCTTGACATTCTGTAAGACTCTGGACATTTAAGAGGTATGCTATGTGATTCCTTAAAATGTAATTACTTCAAAAGTTAAGAAACAGATAATTAAGGCTAGAGCACTGGCAAATTAATTCTGCTGTGACAATGCATTTATATTAGGATGCAAAATAAGATAGCATTACACACCATTTTGAGTACAATGCATCCTGGAATAGGAGTTAATACTCTGGCCTTTAGTTTTATTTATTTTATTTACATATTTATTTATCTGTTTTACAAAAAAATGAACTTTAATAACCGGATATTAAAGAGTGCATCAATAGCTCTGTAACAATTCAAACAAAGAAGCAAAGCAAATATGAGAAACAAGGCAGAGTTAATTTCATCTATTACATGCTACTATAACAATATCAAAAAGATGCATTAGGAAAAAGGTCCCTCAAGGTATACTATCCTTAGAAACTTGTGTACAAAGTAACCTATGCATGTACAAGATGGATCATAAATGAACTTAAAGCTGTTGAGTCCTGATACCTTAAGCTACTTGTAGATTCACTAAGTATTTTGATTTGTAGAAGGGTTACTGTATATTCCCCTGCTGTATTTATTTTATGAAGATGAACCACTTAGTCTTTCCTTTGTCTTGTATCACACTCTCTTCTATCTGTCTGTCTACCTACCAATCCCTATACTGAAACTGATCCTGCTAACTATTATTCTTGTTGCAAAATCAAAAAGAAAAATCCATTGTATCCCTCAAAGTCTCAGAAAACCCATTATGCAACCTATGCAACCTATGCTGGGTCAAAAATAAACCAAGCAGAGACTTCACACTGTAGAGTGTGTGAAATTCACTCCTTAAAATATGTTGTGCACCGAGCTCACTAATAAAATTAAAACTTTAAAATACGTAGTATATAATGACATTCCATCTAATATAGATACCTGCTCCATAGCTCTGAACCTTCCACCTCCAAAATGAGGAACAGTAGCCCTCATAATGCGGAATGGGCAAAATGTAGAAAACATACTAATGGCTTACTAACATCTGAAACTAGGAAGGTTATATGATGTTTAAAATGTTCTGGTTTTACTCACATTAAAGATCTTGTAATTAATTAATGTGATTCATTTCTATTTATCCTGGATATCAGTGAGAGAGTATATAACACTGGATGTGTGACAGACCCTTTTAAATTGGAACATCGTGCAACATGAACTTTTTAAGACTGCAAATGAGGTACATTCCTCATAATGAGGTACACTTGAGAGGTATGACCTGCTCTGAGTTTTTGTATTGTTGGGCAATCCCAAAACATATGCAATGCTGTTACCCTATTGCTTTCACAACATGTGTATTCTACCTCTTGTAAACTCTCTTTCCACACTCTGTATAGAAGTCCAGTATCCTTGTTTAAGGCCTTATTCTTAATTTTCACAGTGCTCTCTGTACAGGTCAAGGTTTTTGCATTCCTTTAAAGCACACATGCATCCCAAGATTTGATCTGTTTCTGTGATCATCAGAGTTCCTTTTAAAAATCTGAACTAGTGGCAACCCTGGATTTCCCACAGAATGTGCATGGTTTAAGGTCTGATACCCAAATTTAAACCTTTGACCCTCTAATACATTGACTTCTGATTAACACAGGAAAATGGTTCAAGGCTGACCCTAAGTCCTTGTGAGACAGATTATTCAGAGGCTCATACAAAGTTAATCACATCCCTCACTCTGAAGTTAATATCCTAAATTACAGAGATTGTTAACACATTCATGGTCTGCTTCTTGTTCTGACCTATAAAGCAAATCTACTTGGCCAGCATAAGCTAAGCTACTGAAAATGCCTTTTTGCCATTCCTAGGCCCTGTTTTGTGTTTTGTAGAATGATCCTTAATTAATTTCTTCCTATCTAACCTGAAGAAAAAATTTGGCTTTATGGACCCTATCAATTTTACTTATTAATTAATATCTACAGACAAAGGGTGGATCTGAATTTCTATTTAGATTATATCTGCTAATAGCTAGGCAACTGAAAGCATTAGATTTGTTGGTATCAAAATTATGCACCAATAAATTATGCAGAAAATTTTGCAGTTTGGACTCTTGCTTCACAGCAATTGCAGAAAAGTGCTAATATTTTGTTTCTTAGACTGGCGAAAAAACAAAAAACAAACTGTAGAAATCACAAAAAAATGGCCAGAGTGCAAGCAAAACTCTTATTTAATGAAACACAGTGAAGCGCTTTTTGTTTGTAAAATAGCAAACTTCATCAGACTAAAACAGTGTTAAACCACAACTGAACTTCTTAAATGGCATTTTATAAGCCTGCCCTACACTAGAAAGGAAATGATGTCATGAACATAATTTTAAATTTTAAAAATATAAAGCGCATATATATAAAACACAAGTCTATAGTAGATCATTGAAGTTTCAAAACTTCGAATGTTCTAATATCGAACCCTATTCAGCGAAAGCTGAAAACATCGAACATACAGAACAGCAAATTTTTTCCTAGGGGAAAAATTTGCTGTTCCAAAACACATACACACAACACAAGCACACCAAACAAACAGCAATCCACACACATACACCTAAAATCTTACACCTAACCCTACACTAAACTATGCACACACCACTAACTATCCACTTGCCTTAACCCAAACCCTAACCCTCACGTCCACACAATCGCACACATACCTAACCCGCACCCTAACCCTAACTCACCTAACCCACCCTAACCCTCACATCCACACAATCACACACATACCTAACCTGCACCCTAACCCTAACTAGCCTAACCCGCACTCAATCGCACACTTACCTGAACCTGACCCATAACTTTCCACCACAGCGCTGAAAATACTGAAGCAACAGAAATCGACAACCAAATTCTTTCCCTAGGAAAAAATTTGGTTTTCTGTTGCTTCAATATTTTCAGATTTCTCTGAATAGGGTTCGATATTAGAACATTTGAAGTTTTGAAACTTCGATGTTCTAATATAGACCCATAAAACACACATACATAAAATACATTTACTAAATACCTTCATTAATAAATAATCTAAAGACCTCCTAGTTGATTATTATTAATTAAAATATTTCTTATTACAGAAAAATATATATAAAAAATATATATATATAAGTAAATATACTTATTAAATCACTACCCTAACACAGGTCAGCAATAATTAAAACCAACTTACAAATGATCTCACCTAAGTAATGCTTTTAGCCTGAGTATGCTATTGATTGCACAGTAGTCATTCAAACCCGGCCATACATAAGAATGCAGTTTTAGTTGCCAAACTTTCTAAGTTTATAAGAACAATATTTAAAGTGTCTCTGTGCTGTTTGTCCCCCTAGTACGTCTCTAAAAGTAATTGCCATTTTTTTCAGAAACTGTATGCCAAGACAGGGCCTGTTATTCTAGCAACTTTCTAAGTTTATAAGAACAATATTTTAAGTGTCTCTAGTTGTGCTGCTTGTCCCCCTAGTACATCACTGAAAGTAATTGCCATTTTTTTGTAGAAACTGTATGCCAAGACAGTGCCTGTTATTCTAGCAATTGTCTAAGTTTATAAGACCAATATTTAAAGTGTCTCTGTTTGTGCTGCTTGTCCTGTTAGTAAATCTCTGAAAGTAATTGCCAATTTTTTGCAGAAACTGTATGCCAAGAGTTTATAAGAGCATTATTTCTAAGTTTATCAGAGCAATATTTAAAGTGTCTCTGTTTTTGTGCTGCTTGTCCCCCTAGTACATTGGGCAGGGCTTTGTCTGGATTTCTTGCACTAAGAGGTTGACAGGTATGTCAGGATGGATGTCAAAAGTGAGTTATTTATAGTAATGAGATGCTTTAAAGTATCCGGTTTTGTTTTCTGGTAGACCTTTAGAGTCTAACTTGATCCTGTAAAGCACAGTCTTCCATCTAACTAACTTACAGTGACAAACAACAGCTCTCATCATCCACCACATCCACCCCATCCCAAGCATATCTCTCACTCATGACCAAATCCAACCAAACCATGCCCAAACTACCCAAACCTGCATACATACACCTCTTACTATTGCTCCTAGGTGTATCCACCCTCCCACTGCTAACTTCTATCACCAACCACCAAAAACAACTTAATTTAGAAAAACTACTTCCACTAACATTATTACAACACACCCTTTTACTCAACTAGCCCCATGTCACTACCAAACCTTCTTTATTCACTACTATGCACACAGTTTACAGCCATCACACTACCAGTCCCAAACAACTATAAAGAACTTTAAGACCCTAAACAAACTACTCAAACTCTATTTTTACCTCAGAACCCAACTCATTAGCTGCAGTGATATACACCCAAACCAGGCCCACAAAATCTAGGTGCCCCAACCCTCAACCTGAATGATACCCTACTCCACCAAGACAAATCCATGCTCCTCATTTTACATTTAAATGTCAGAAGTATGCTAAACAAAGTCCACGACCTTCATGCACTACTTTCCTTTTATCAACCTGAGATAGTCATACTAACAGAGACTTGGCTTAAACCAGGCAACCTCAACAATGAAATCACTCCACCAGGTTACAATATAATTCGTAGTGATAGAATAGGTAAAAAAAGGGGGGGGTGTTGCTATAGTGTATAAATCTCACCTCATCCTTGAGAAAGTAGACATAACAACCCCAGACCTCGATAAAGTTGAACTCAGTCTAACAAAACTAAAACTTAATGATAGTAAACACATCAACATCATAGGATGCTACATCCCTCCAGGCAACAATATCCCCATTACAGAAAAACTCCTAGAATGGATATCTAACTCCGTCCCAGAGACAAGCATAGTATTAGGAGACCTTAATGCTGACTGTCAAAACTGTTCCAGTCTTAACCCACTCTCCCATATTAACCTAAATGGCCTAACCCAACTCATCACTTCCCCCACAAGAACAGACAAGAGAATCAAACACCAATCCAATCTAGATTGGATACCCGTATACCAGCCATCACTGATATCCCTTGCAGGGTGTCTACCAGACACCCTGAGTGACCACCAAGTCACATTCTTACTCAGGTCAAAATCACCACAACTGACCTAAATATCTATGTGCCTAATTAGAAACAAGAAACACTTTAACCGCTCCAACTTTATAAACGACCAAAAATGTGTAACTGGACCCCCCTAAAAAAACCTACCTCTTGATGAAGCCATACTATATTTCAATACCACCTTCTTAAACAGCCTTAACCATCATGCCCCCTCCAGAGCAACAAGAATTAAAACTAAATATGCCCCCTGGATAACCCCAGACACAAAATCCCTCCTCAAAAAAAGAAACAAGGCATGGACCAACTACCTCAACAGTAAATCCCAGTTGAACAAACAAATATACGTTGAACTATGTAACAAAGCCAAAAAACTCACCAAAACAGACAAGACATCTTACTACCAAAAGTTATAGGATAAGCACAGGAAAAACCCACAAAAATTTTGGGCAGCAATTAACTCTATTCTAAAACTAGGTAAAACAACTACCCCAGCCCCAAAAACAGATAACTAAGAAGACATCCCCACTCAATTTAATAAATAATTTACAGAAACCATCCAGACCCTTGCAAACAACCAGGCCTATGACAACATCCTCACCCCTGAAAATCCACCCCCACCCCAACTAACAATTGCCCCAAGTTCAGCTTCCACCCAAAACCAACCAAATCCATTAAAAAACTGCTCAAACCAACGTCTCCAGCCAGAGAAAATCACCCACTGAATACCTCCACCTGGCTGCAAAAGCCATATATTATCCTGTCTCCATCCTAATTAACAGATCCATTTCTGAGTGTATAGTACCCAAGCTGTGGAAAATATCACATATCATCCCTCTACATAAAGGGGAAACCTCCCTGGAACTCAATAACTGTTGCCCTATAGCCATACTACCCCCTTTATCTAAAATTTTAGAATTAAATATCTCCTAGAAAATAATCAAATAGCAACACAACAACATGGCTTTAGACCCTTCCATAGCACCACCACCACAATAACAGAATTCAAAATCATTGTCAATACTCACAGAAACAATGGACTCCTTGTATCTGCCACCTTCCTTGACTTGTCCAAAGCATTCGATATGGTTAACCACAATAAACTCCTTCTTTCACTGGCAACTCTAAACCTTACCACCCCTGCCATCTCCTGGTTCAAAAACTACCTAGAGGGAAGGAAACAAGCTGTTATGTGGCAAAGCCAACTCTTCCCCTCCCTACCAGTTTCCCTAGGAGTACCCCAAGGCTCCATCCTGGGGCCACTTCTTTTTATCCTCTTCACCAATCTGCTCCCAAACAGTATTCCTAAAGCCTCAATAGTGCAATATGCAGATGATACCACCATAATATGTGCCGCCAAATCAATTGACATCCTTCACTCCCTAACACAAGAATGTTTTTCCCTAGCAGAAACTTGGATTACAAACCAAAGGCTTATTCTGAACCCAAGTAAAACAAAGCTAGTACTCTTTAGCTCCCACAGAGCCACATCTCCCACCGATTCTTCCTTCATCTCCTCCTTTAACAAGACCACAGTCACCCGCACAAATTATACCAAACTCTTAGGGGTTGAAATAGATAATTACCTTAGATTTGACCGACATATTTCTATAACCATAAAAAAAGTACATAAAAAACTTGGCCTACTGCATCGCAATAAAAAAGTCCTCACTGACCACTCCAAAACTACAATAGCAAAGACTCACCTACTATCCACCCTACTTTATGCCTCCCCCGTGCTTATAAATCTCCACAATCCAACCTAAACAAACTTGATAGTTGTTATAATAAGATAGCCAAATTCGCTACAACCTCTCCCATCAGAACACATCACTGTGAATGCCTAAAAAAACTCAATTGGCTAGAACTACCACTACTACTTCAACTCAATCAACTATCACTAGCCCACAAAATAATACATAAGTCTGAAAACACCCCAGCCATACAAAATCTTTTGCAACCCTATACAACCACCAGGCCCTTGAGGTCTAGCACACAAAACTTCCTCAAAGTAACCAAATATAACAATGAAGCTGGTAAGTCTGTCTACAGCCACTGTATAGCAAAAACCTGGAACTCTCTTCCTGCCCACATAACTGACAACAAATCCCCATCACAGTTCAAGAAACTTGTTAGAACTCACTTTTTGAATAATAGACTGTGCTCATTTATCCCCCCTGGCTAATGTCTCATTAGAACACTTCACCTAACTTAAGTAACTCTGCCAACCAATCATAATACTGTAACCACATAGGGCTGTTAATCTACTGCTCATCCCATCTCTCCAGGAGTTAGGGAAAACTACCACAACAATGTTGTGCTTTCCATAAGCAACTAAAACCAGGAGAAGATATATTGTAAATCAATTTGTTATCCTTCTCAACTAAAACTTGGCGAAGACATATAGTGAATCAATTTGTTATCCTTCTCAACTATAGCGAGCATCATCTGCTCTCTCAGAGCCTTATTCTACATCTCTCTGCTTTTACTCTGATAGTAAATCTATCACAGAAATCCTAAACTTAGGAATATCTTCTAAAATTAATATTATATTGTAGAGAATGAATGTATCCTGTTAGTTAATATGTATGTCAAAGTCTCTTCTATGGAGATTGTATGTCAAACGTCTGTCCTTAAAGATATGTTTTGTAAAAAAAATTTTCTCTTGGAGCTTTTCTCCCCGGGCCTCCACTGAAAATGGACTTGTAATCCAGTTAGATTCTCCCAGTCAACAAATGTAAAATAAAATAAATAAAATAAATAAATACATTTTGCATTCTTACATTCTTTGGTCATAACTGTTCCAAGGCATGATGTCTTAAATGGCACATTCTTGTGAAAGTACAGAGAGCCCTGGTTTAAAGTACCCTTTTTAGGCACCTTTGCCAGGCCCAGAACTGGTTGTAGGACAGGGGTAGAACACATCTAAAGTGGTGAATGTAAAATGCAAGTAGTATTGTCATGGTGTATGTGAGTGTGTGTGTGTGTGTGTGTGTGTGTGTGTGTGTGTGTGTGTGTGTGTGTGTGTGTGTGTGTGTGTGTGTGTGTGTGTGTGTGTGTGTGTGTGTTGCAGGTGCATTTGTTAAGCTGGTTCATAGGTTCATAGGTTGGTACTAGGCTATCAGCCCTAGGGCCTATATAAGCCTAGCCATAACAATTCCCTGGCTATTTCTTCCCACATTATTTACTTTCCTGGACCCCTGTCTAGCAGGGCGACTGACGTGATCCCTGGGGTGAATTTCTTTCTCCCATCCAATCGTCAAGGTTCCTCTTGAAGAGGTCCAAAGAGGCACTCTGCTTGACATGTATGGGCAATCTATTCCAGAGTCTGGGGAGTCTTTGGGTCAGGAACCTATCCCTCCAGCATGTTTTGTTTATTGTGATGACAAGGTTTAGATCCCTGGAGCGTGTAGCTCTGAGGGATTGAGATTTCTTTAAGTGTAGCATGTCCAACAGCTCTGGGTTTGACATGGCCTTGTATGTTAAGCAGAGATCGCCTCTGAGTAGACGATATGAGACAGAGTATAGCTGGAGTTTTTTAAGGCGGTCAGTGTAGGGCATCTGCTTTAGGCCTGTGATTCTTTTAGTGAGGTATTTCTGAGGCGTTTCCAGTTGTTGCAGATGTCTTGAGAGGTACATACCAAATAGGGCATTGTATTCTATAATGGGTCTAATGAGGGATGAGTACAGTGGGACAATGACCTCCTTTTTTCTGGATGAAAAGCCCTTCGTGATGAGGTGTGCCACATAGAAGGATTTCCTGACTGTTGTGGCGATGTGGTTATCGAAGGTGAGACCACTGTCCACCTGTGTCCCTAAGTCTCTTATCACACTTTCTGTGTTTAGTGTACTGCCACCTATATGGTAATTCATGGATACATGTTTTTCCCAAAGGGGATAACAATACATTTCTTGGCATTGAGCTTGAGCCCATGGCTCTGGCACCAAGCATCTGTTTCTGTAAGGCCCTTTTGTAGAGTATCCACATCATTTGGGGATTCAATAATGGCTCCCAGTTTGCAGTCATCTGCAAACTTTGTTAGCCAGAGTCCCTTAGTGTTGACCTGTACTTCAGAGAAGTAGATGCCAAACAAGAGCGGCCCCAGGACTGAACCCTGAGGTACTCCACTTGTCACTTGTCTGGAGCTGGATTTGGCTACTTTTACAGGGTGGGTTCTATCAGTAAGCCATTTAGCAACCCATTGGGTGACATGGGGATTAATGCCCAACTTAGTAAGTTTATCTATGATTCCAGAGTGGGGGATGGTGTCAAAGGCCTTGGCAAGGTCTAGATAGGCTGTGTGGACCACCTTACCCTTGTCCATGGCTCTGGAGACTGATTCAAAGAAGTCAATCAGGTTCAGGAGACAAGATCGGCCCTTCACAAACCCAAACTGGGTGGGGTCCAGTGTTTGAAGGTTGCCAATGTCTTTGTTTATAAGTTCCATGATAATACGCTCCATGGCCTTGCAGATAAGGCTTGTCAGACTGATGGGATGGTAGTTTCCGGGATCCAAGGTGGATCCTCCCTTGTGGATTGGGATAACTGTAGCTCTGCGCCACTCAGTGGGCACGAAACCTGAGGTGAGGCTATGATTAAACATGACACTTAGGTGAGGTGCCAGTTCATATTGTAGTTCATGTAGTACACAGCCCGGGATGTCATCTGGTCCCATGGATGCTGTATTCTTGGCTTTAGAGAGTGCGTTTTGTACCTGTGTGGCCATTATTACTGGAATTTGGCAATCTTCCCGTATTGAGATGGGCCATTTAGGGGGTGAGAGGGGGGTGAAGTTGGCACTGAATTGATCTGCCAGGATATTGGCAATATCCTTCGGATCAGTATATTTATGCCATTCTGTTTTAGTTCAGAGCAGATCTGAGCATTGCCATTTAGATTTTTGACATAGTTATAGAATGCTTTGTGGTTGTCTTTGGAATCTTTGGCAATTTTATTTTCGTAACTAGCTTTGGAGGATTTTATGAGGCATCTCAGTTTCTTACTGAGGCTAGTAAGGGAGTTTTTTGCATCCTGGGATTTTCCTCTTTTCTGCAAAAGTTTCTTCCTTTTGTTGTAAAGTTTGTTTATGGCAGGGGACCACCAGATTGGCTTCCTTTTTTTGGATGAGAGCATTTTGATTCTATTTGGGATGGCACGATTCATGCATGAGTGGATGTGCTCGTACAGTGCCTTAGTGTAGGATTCAGCAGTTGAACTTTCAGTTCCCGTCTGCATGGGTGTCATGAAGTTTGTCACTTCTGACTTGAGTAGCATGAAGTATGCTTTGGAGAAGTTTTTTATGGTGGTTTCTTTACTGGGGGGGGGGTGGGATGTGGATGTTAAGGGTGATTAGCTTATGGTCAGACCTCACTAACGAGGGGGTGACCATAGGTATGGAGCATTGAGTTCCCATGTTGGTAATGACCAGGTCTAGGATATTGGAGCCCCTGGTGGGACTATGGATTAGTTGATCCAGGGCATTGGAATTTATGAATTCCAAGAACCGTTGCACAAAGGTGTTGGGATATGAGTAGTTTTCCCAGTTAATGGCAGGGTAGTTAAAATCACCCAGTATTAGGGTGTTGGGTTCTATCTTAACATTTTCCAGTATGTTTAGAAAGGTGTAGTGAGAATCTTGGGGTATGGTGGGGGATCTGTAGCAAGCTACAATTTGGATTGCAGTCTTACCTAGTGTTAGTTGCACTTGGAGAATTTCAGACACATTGTGTTGGCCAGCTAGCCTGGTGGTGTGAATATCCTTGGTGAATATTGACACTTTTCCACCTTTAGTGTTTCGGTCCTGGTTTGGTGGCCGAAAAGTGTGGTAAGAGTTGTAGCCTGGTATTGCAGGGGTGCTCTCTGGAGCCTTGAACCAGGTCTCAGTTACTGCACAGATATTGATGTTCTCCATTTTTAGGAGTGCCTCGAGAGAGTGCATTTTGAGGTTTAGACTTCTAGCATTGAGTAGCATTACCTTCAGATTTTGCATGCTTGTACCTGTTACGGTGGCGGTTTTGTCCTTTGAAGTTTGCCTAAAAAAGGCACTATAGGGGTGGCAACAGCCTTAGCCAGTAACCTGAATCCCAGGGGCGACAGGTGCAGACCATCTCTGGCAAAGCATCGTGGTCTGTCAATCATGTCATCCCAGGCAGACAGATACTGGATCCCCTTTGAATGACACCATAAGCTTAGCCAGTTGTTGAAGTCAATCATTTTATCCTTATATTGTGGTATCATTCTAGGCGAAGGCAGGATGCTACTCAGGGCTAGGGTCATACCTGCCTGGGCCACATGATCTGAGAGCTCTTCCATGTCTCTTTTCATGTAGTCCAGGGAGGTATGTCTCAAGTCATTCAATCCAACATGGACAATGACAGAGTCATATTTGTACTTGTTGTGGAGTGACTTGAGTGCATGCGTTATGTGGCGGATCCTGGCACCCGACAGGCAGCTGACTGTAATTTTCTCCTTATTCAACCTGGTGAGAGGGACATCAGTGTGCCGGACTATAGAGTCACCTATGACTAAAGTGTTAGGTACATTGTCTTGCCTTAGGGGCTGTTGCTGGGTAGCACACTGGTGTTGTGAACTATGTGACACATTGGTTGTGATTGGTGTTTGTTTGCGTTTCAGCTTCAGAGGTCTTTGTTGCTTGGGCAGGTTACAGTTAAGGGCCTCTGCATATGTGGATTTAGTGTTGCTATATGTGGGTGTTGGTGGTGCGGGTTTAGAAGGGCTATGTGTTGCTTGAGGTGTAGTGTGGGTGTTAACCTTCTCCTCTTGACTGTTTAGCACAATCTTGGGTGGAGAGAGCTTTGCTTCCATTTTGGCTATGTAAGTGCATCTCTCACAGGTTGTAGTGTTGGGTGGTAGGAGGAGAGGGTTGTCTGTGTACATGAGGCAATTGCTGCATTGCCCCAGTATGCCCAGATTCACCAGGTGAACAGGAGAAATCACAGGAAGCTGACCCTTGGACATGCCTGGTTTGGGGCTTTTTTTTTCTTTGTAAAGTATAGGAGCTGTTTCCTTAGCAAGGTACTTTGCAATTATAGGCTGTTTAGTGCCTACTATTAATTTCTCCTTGTTAACAAGGAGAGTTCAGTGTTTGCATGAGTTTAAGGCTTCCTAGTGCTTTCCAGCAGGTATTAGAGAAAGTGCTAGTCACAGGGATGCTTAAAGGTAAGATTGAAAAGAATGCACTCTGCAGTGTGCACTAGAGAAGTTAGATGTGAAAGTAGGTAACTTGAGTTTTACCTGTTTAAAAAGTTAAGGTTTAGTGGAGAGTTACTATTTTTAAAACAGCAAGATGGATTGAAAGGGGTGGTCACTTTTGTATTTTGGTACTATGAAATACTGTAAGATGGCCAATAAATTTAAATAATTGAAGGGGTGGGATTTCAAAAATGATGATTTTGTGATTACTCACATAAGCCAGTGAAAGTAGAGAGAAATGAGATATATGGTCAGATTAACATAAGAGGCTGGCAACTAGAAAGACAGTGGTATTTAACAAGACAACTTAAATGGGTGGGAGGGCGGGAAAAAATTCTGACTGACTCAGAACAGAGAGAGAGAGAGATGGATGTGTTTATTCTTGGCATGGATTTTGAGATATTATCAAGGGTGCTTTGAGAGTATTGAATGTCATGAAAGTCTGTCTTCCCTTCTGCAACACTGGTTAGATGGGCAAGTGAGCACCAGAGGATTGAAAGTGTCATAGTCAAAGCAATGAAGTGAATAATCTGATCACGCAGGCCTTTATTGTAAACAAAAGGAGCAGAGATGAGCAAGAGAAGAGGGTGCAACGTCAGGAAACTTCCAGTGATATGTGTAGGTTATGGCCATATTGTCTCATCTTTGCTTCTGAGGAGATTTTTCTAATTTTCCTTTCTGCACTATAGCACCATTTATTTGCCATTGTTTAACACAACTGTTTTACAAACCTGCTAGGTACAGACTGCCCAGATTACAATGAGGACAGGGATGCAGATACAGATAGTATCCCAAAGAAGAGAAGATACACAATTTTTCAGCCAAGTTGGGAAAGTATCTTTGACTGGCTTTCTATGAGTAGGCACTGGGTGAAATATGCTTTCTGCAAGACTTGTAACACAGATTTCACAATCCATCACAATCCATCACAGGGATCAATATGATCTGCAATGACATGCCAACAGTGAGAAACACAGGCAGAATTGCAAGCATGCAGCTGGAAGATCTATGGTGGATTTCTTTGAACCTCATAGTTTAGCAAGTACAAAGGTGGTTGAGGCAGAGGTTGGTTTTCAGTCACTCCTTGCTAAATACAACTTATCATTTGCAGCAAGAGAACACATCCTGTAATTTATGAAGAAGTGTGGAGTGGATCAAGATGTTCTCCAGGAAATGACAGGTGGAGCAACAAAGAATGATGATGCAGCAGCCTGCCAGAAATCACCATTCTGTGTGTATATGGACCAAAGCACAGACATGGGGGATGACAAATTGTTAGTGATCCTTGTTGGTTACCTTGATAAAAAGAAAAATATGATAAGGTTCCTTCATATGCCAGAATGTGTGTCAGGAACTGGACAAGCAATGTTTGATGCTTTAATATCCATTAACATTCCAATTTCCAACATTGTGGACTTTTCTTCAGACAATTCTGTTCTGTCTTATTTAAAGGAGGTGAAGCCCACAGTTATAAACATGGGGTGTCTCTGAAACTTGGCATATCTCTACAGTAAGGTTGCTGTAAAAGCACTACATTCATCAGTTGAAGAACTTATATCAGATGTGCACTGCCATTTCAGTTCCAGTGCACAAAGACAACAAAAACTGCAAGAATTTGCTTTGTTCGCAGATACTGACCCCCCCCCCTCAAGATCATTAGACATGCACCTACTAGATGGCTCAGTCTTGGTAAGGTAATTAACAAAACCTTGGACATGAGGCCAGCTCTAAATTCATATTTTCTGTCTGCAGAGCCAAGGTCTGCTAAGACTGACTTAATTTCTAAAAACCTGCAGACTCATGAACTGCATATGATTTTTCTGTTTCTTAAGTATGCACTGGAACCCTTATTGGAGTTCAACATCCAGCTTCGGAGCCAGGAAAGTCAGCTACTGACACTGCATGCCACTGTGCATAAACTCCTGCAGCAGTATTCTGGCAGACTTCTCAGACCTGCAGCTGCTGTCAGACTAATCAAACACAGTCATGTGTCAGTGTTGACTGACAGTAGCTTAGCTGTGTTCTACCAAATAGTGAACTGCGTATTGGCTACAAAGTCAAGCAGTACATGAACAGCCATGAGTAGGATATTGCGGGCACAGTCATTGACTTTAACTTTTATATGCTTTTTATGCTGCAGTGCTGCAGAAAATGCTGAAAATGTTTCCCATGCAGGATCACTTACTGAAAGATGCTGCATTAGTTATTAATCTGGCCAAAAAATTGGAATTTCTTTGGAACTGGTCAGGGATGTTGGCTTCTGTCTGGGTGTGTGTGAAAATGATGTTGAGGCTGAACAATTAATTGATGAGTTTACCCAATATCAGATTGAGGACATGGGGAATCTGACAGGCCCAGTAGATGGGCTCCACTCATATGTGTCTAAGTACTGGGCACACCTTCTGAGGGACCTTTGCACTGAAGGGAAACTGCCACTCTTTAAGCAGCTGATGATGAGTCTACTTTGCTTGCCACACTCAAATGCACAACCTGAAAGAGCATTTAGCATGGTGCAGAAAGTGAAAACTGAACAGAATCAGTCTCTGAGTGTAAAAACATTGAACTCTTTGTTGGCAGTTAAAATGAACAAAGAACTAGACTGCTGTGATGTTAAGCTGCCAAAATATGTTTTAGAGGATGCCAAGAAAGCCACAGCAGCATACAATGTCTACATCTGACGTATGACAGGATGCTGTTTAACTTGGTCTAACTAAAATAATTTGTGTGACTTGTAATGTCTGTTTGTAATAAATGTGATTTTTATTTTTGTAAAGTGCTGTTTCATTGGGTCTATAGTGTATAGATGAAATTTCAAAATCTCGAACGCTGACATGAGCTGAAATGCAGAAAATTGAAATTGCTACTGTGGATGGCTGTGCCATCCACACCCCCCACTAAATATATATTCCAACTGCGAGATTGCACTACAGTGAGGAAAGGGCAAATTTTATGATCTTGACTGTACTGCAATCTCACAATAGTGATTACGAAGAACGGCATTTTCGACTTCTAAGCCATTCGAGATTTCGATTTTTTGGCAATCTAATAGGGACCCATTTCATTTACTTATGTTGTAGTTATGGTATTGCAGATTATAAATTAAAGGTTTTGGATCTGAGAAGTGTGTCTTATTGAATTTTACAGATGTTTTACCATGCTCCATGACGATGGCACGTTTTGCTCAGTGCGCAAATAGGGCGTTCCACATTTTGACCATTTGTCACACATTGTTTTGGTCTGTGTTCTACATTGGTCTCTTAAGAGGTTGAGACCTATAAACCACACTGCTAGTTCCAGAATCAAACTGTGAAGGAGATAACAGCCATAAAAATAAATCGATTTGCAAGTTCTGATGAAGTCCCTGATTAGCCCAGAAGAAAGTGTTTAACTGGTCTCTTGTGGTTCTATATTAAAGTTCAAGTTTTAATTATTTTAACTTGCATGTTGATTTATTTTTACAGCTGTTATCTGCTTTGCAGTCTAACTCTGGAGTTAGTAATGTGGTTATACAGTTTAAGATAGAGCTTTGGTTCTGTTTTTTGTTGGTGGTTTTTACAGATTTCTAATTTTATTTTATTATTTATGATCGTGAAGAAAAAAGTTATAGCATATAGTAATGGAAGAAAGTCCAGGCGACCAGACTTTTTTCCATTGGGACATGGTTGATTTACAATGGTCATGCTGGTTGGGCTGACCAATCAGTGTGCTCCTTTTTGAATGTTAATGGACAGTCATTGTGTAATGCCTGTTACCTCACAGAGTGAGTTAATGAAGTAAATTCTAAGTGGAAGCATGATCAGCAGTGGATCACTGGCACATGAGGAAAAAGGCAATGGCAATATATGCATGGATGAGACTGCAATAAATGAGACAAAATAAAAACAGAAAGAATTGAATATTAATGTCTACAGTCATAGAAAAATACATAAACTAATGTGTTTTGAATGCAGACATGGCCCACAAAAACATGACTGGGATATAAACCTATCAAACTATGCAGTCTATGAGAGACAGGTGCCATAAACAAGAAAAGTGTAGCCAGCTACATAAAGGAATGGATCAATGCAACTGAAAAAAAAAATAAGTGAATAACAAGAAGAAAAAAATAAAAGTACTGTGAGTCTCAATGATAACTTTAAATCAGGTAATGATCAAAGTGAGAAGAACATTTCTTCATTAGTTTAACAGATTGGTGAGTTCAACCTTAACTTCATCATATTACTTATTAGTGTATGCATTTATTTAATTAACAGGTAATTTTATTGACTATATATTCTATGTTCTATGTAAAACACAACTACATCAAAGTTGTCATGAATTATTTTCAGCAGTATCATTGTGAACAATGTGTGTATAGTATGAATTCATTTCAGACACAGCAGCAGCAGATGTGTAACAACAGCGAAGAATTTAAGTATAACTCATCTTTCAGGCAGCTGACCAAATATTTAGTAAAGTAAAACCAAGTGATGCTAGTGTTGCAAGTACAGTTTGCTCACTTTGCATTTATAACTTAAAATTGTTTTAAAGATTGTTAGGCACATGATAGTGAGGCAATAGTTTTCCATACTTGGCCTTGAAGTCAAAAGCAGAGAATGCCGTTGTGTTTCATTACAAGCAGCATGTGCAGATGTGTATATGGGGGAGGGGGTGGTATTTTGGAAACTGTGAGAGACATAGAGCAGAAAGATGAGAGGTGAGAGAATGTACTAAATGATTTTGAGTTTCACACAAAAGGAATGGCAATGCGTTAGATTAAGCAACTTGTAGGTAATAAATGACATGTTTAGACTTTTAGTGAATGATAATCTATGACCATGACCACTAGAAGATTGTAATATGTCACAAGAAAAATGAAGCACCATGACTGCCATGTCTAAGAACAGGATCATTTTTGATGACATCAAAGGAACAATCCTCAGATAAGTAATTTACTATAAAACACCAGGATTCCAATTAGTACACTTACTCTCTGATAAAAAATCTCCATCAAAAGTTCCTTCTTCTGATACAGTCCACCAGAATAAACACCAGTCCTGCCAAAGATATATACAAAAGACAAAATCAAACCACATGCACCTCAAACCATAAATTATTCTAGAATGAAATGAAACAACTGTCCAAAAACATTACTGATTTTTTTTAGTTTGCTCTTCCATTAAACAGGCAATAGCGAACATATCTTTGCAAGCAATTTCAGAAACTTCCTGTTTTTTGCTCTAGAAAACATCACTATTATCTTCCCAAATCAGCAACTTGATGGTGGTCAATCACCCAGCTTTATCCACTAGCTTCATATACTTCTACATTCTGTTTCACAGTGATGTCTTCTAAGCAAACAAAATCTCTTGTCTCAAAGCTAAACTCTTCATGGCTCAGCTTTAGTAGGTTTCATCCAACCTTCCTTAGATTATTAGCCGAACAAATTGCTAAACTAACAACAGGAAACATTCCTCCTGCATTCAAATACTGAATCATATTCTGCCCAAATGTCTTCTCACCCTCAAGCCTAAAGGGTTACAGACTCCTACATTTTACCCAATAGGAACATTTTTGAAAAACTGATATACCAACAACGCTTTAACCACATAAGTGGCTATGACTTATTACATGATCAACAACACGGATGGAGAAACTCCTTTAGCACCATAACTACCTTACTCACAGCAATTGATATTATCTATAGTAATATAAATGAAGGGAATATCTCTGCTAGGGTGTTTGTTGATATGACTAGAGCCGTAGAGACAGTAAATCATAGTCTTCTACTCAAACTTGTTAAACTTAACTTTGGTGAAAGTACAATACTGTGTCCAAAAATGATCTTAAGGAAATAGCATTTCAAATATTCTTTGATGACATCTACTATGATAAAGGCACACTTACCGCTGCAGTTGCCTAAGGCTCTGTGCATGATCCATTACTTTTCTTCCTATTTATTCGCCATTCCAGTGTCCCGTTACTTGGCTATTTCTCCTCAGTTACCATAAACACTGTTCAAATCTCTCAGAGTGCATACTGTTTACTGTTTTACTTCTGCAATGATTACAGATATTTGGATTTAATTTAAAACTTTTATTTCAAAATTTATAGCACAAACACTGATAGACATTTGCTAAACAAAGCAATACAGTCTCACAATGAAAACAAACATTAAAACTTATCTCCCCTTGAAACTCACACTCAGTGAAATGGCATTGAAACCCACATTCAAAGAAAATACATCTGGCCAGTGGTGGATAAAGTTTACCTTTAGCCTGTTTTCAAATCGTAGGCCCCTTGCACACATTTTTTATGACCATACAACCCTGCATGAGTTCTTTGATTCACCTTCCTAATTGTATTAAATTACATTTCTTGTATAATACAGCACCGCTTGTTAGAGAATGTTTTAAATTTGTAGTTTTGAACATTTTCCAGTAAGCAATGAAACAAAATGTATGAACCAATAATGACAAAACTGCACAGTTCAGAACATTTCAACCATAAAAGGCAACGCAAGCTTCTATCATTACAATCCACTAATATCAGTTAATATGCACACAATCTCTGTAGAGGTAAACGTCATCTGAATAATTCAACATTAAAGTCATCTATAACTACTGAAGAGGTTGCTGTTAGCAAACACTTTATACTTCATTGTTTCATCTACAAATTCAGTGTTTGCTGCCTTTAAAGAATAAATTGCCCATGTTACATTAAAAAATGGCAAGCTGGTAATATTG
Source organism: Protopterus annectens (assembly GCF_019279795.1). Lineage (NCBI taxonomy): Eukaryota > Metazoa > Chordata > Ceratodontiformes > Protopteridae > Protopterus > Protopterus annectens. The sequence goes on along the minus strand of NC_056732.1, from coordinate 1,609,742,771 downwards.
CAATAGAGAATAAATGGCAAACTGATAACAGGTTCATAGTTACTAGGCATCTCACTCAAAAGAGGATATACTCAGGACTGCAGCATCCTACCACCTTTAAAGTGCAACACAGTATCGGCAATTCATCTACATGCTGTGGGAGTAGAAGCCACAGCTTTCTGCATTAAAAGCAAATATGTGACCCGTTGTGCTAATATCAATGTTTTTCAGTTCTATAGCACAGTAGTGATACCATCTGCTGAAAAAAACAGTTTCACATTGTAAGTAGACTTATCATGAGCAGCAGTAAACTTCTCTTCTGTTGAAGCTAACAGTTCCTTGAAAAATATACCTGAAAATCAATTCCTTGAAAATGCACCTGAAAACTTAATTTGTTTAACAGCTTGCTTGGAAGTTGGCATAGAGGATTCGGGCTCTTTTCCTATAACTAAGGTACAGATTCGAGCATGAGCAAATTAATAACCACCTGCTATCCCTAATTAGGGCATTCACACACATACACACACACACACACACACACACACACACACACACACACACACACACACACACACACACACACACACACCACCACCACCACCACCACGTAATCTCTTAGTTGTCAGTGGAAGGTCTTACTCGTCCATTAAAGCAGGAATGTCCTACTGTATTCAAATTCTGTATGCACAAAAAGGTAGACCTAAATGAACAACAGGTCTGTGTGATGATGATGGCACATGCACAGACATAACAGGTGTTAAGATCGGGCACAGAGAGTGCTCTTAAAGAAGAATACCCTTTAAAAAATCACTTTTTTTGTTTGTTTTGTTTTCTAAATTGAAAACAATTAATGAAATTAATGTGACAGTCCCCATCCATCAGGCCACCTCTCAGACAGTGGGGGCCCCTCCCAGTTAGTGAGCCGTAGGCGACTGCCTTGGCTGCTTAGTCCTGGATCCATCTTTGATGGAGATGATGTAGTACTGGAAATAAACAAAACACATAATTCACTGCAGCACAACTTACTACCTAAATTTACTGAGTAACATAACTGGTTCTTCACAAAAATGCTACTAATTAACAGCAAATGTCATGTTTTTTTTTCTGCCACAAAAAAAATTTCTCCATAATGCCATTGTTTCTTAAACATACAAAAGATAATATAATTCCTAATGATTTGCTCAAAAAATGCCTTGGTATAACACTTGACCTGATACTTAATCTCACAACTCATGCAGATAATATCACCTTCAAAGTCCTCTCTCAAGCTAAATTATGCTACCATCCATCTGGCAGTTTTCACAGAGGATTGGTTGTGGGATGTAGTTCCTGCAGTAAAAGGTTTGATTCCCACAGCCCTTATTTGCCTATTTTGTGACTTTGAACAAATAATTTAACCAAACATTACTACCAAGTTGCCCCCCTGGAAAGGTCTATGTGCCCAGTGGGCCTACCTGGCTAACAAATGGACATTACTATTATTACCACATGTCAACTCTCCTCACTCCTGCTGCATGCTTAGCCATATCTAAAAATGTACTAACAACAACAAAACAAACATACCTGACCAATCATCAGACTCATTTCAGCCCATAATACATTCTAAAAATAAGCCACTCCCATGGCAAACCAAAGACACCAAACATAGAGATAAAGCCTGGTCAGCATACCATATTTCCAAAGACAAAGCTGACCCCTTAACTTATCAGCAGTTAAGAAACCTAACAAAGAAACAGATCATAAAAGACAAACAATCGTACTTCCTATCCTGTCAACTGAAACACCTAAACAACCCCAAAAATTCTGGCAATCTGTCAACCAGCTGATTAACCCTGGTCATACCTCTACCCCTCCCCCCCGTCACCGCAAACAACTCAGACCCTATTTCAACACAATTATACGCCCACTTCATCAATACCATCACCTCACTATTAGACAACCAACCTTCCCAACCACTCTCTGTCCCCACCCCTGGCCCAGGTATTCACAGCCCTTTCTCCTTCTCACCTGTCCAAACTAATTATATAAAGACCCTCTTAACCAAACTTAAACCTTCCTGCATAGCTGCTGACAAACTCCCAAATGAATTCCTAAAACTTGTCACCCCATCTTTTGCTTACCTAATTTCAATCCTGATTAATCACTCTGTTAAAAAACAATATGTTTCACTTCTTTGGAAAACAGCTCATATTATTCCCTCCACAAAGGTGGTCCCTCCAAAGAACTAACTATCGCCCCATAGCTACCCTTTCCCCCCTTGCAAAAAGTCTAGTAAAATGTATCCACAACCAACTCTTTAACTACTTCCTAAACAATAACCTCCTCTCCAGTAATCAGCATGGCTTTAGACCCAAACATAGTACCAGCACCGCCCTCCTTACTTTCACTAACACCATACATCACCTCATGAATGAGGGCCAGCTTGTGTCTTCCATTTTTCTCGATATTTTCAAAGCTTTTGACACTGTATCCCACCAGCTACTACTTAATAAACTATCCTCCTATGGCCTCAGTCCTTCAACCCTAACTTGGTTCCATAGCTATCTTTCCAATCAATGACAGGCCACAAAATGGGAAAACTCTCTTTCCCCCCTACTCCCCATCTCTGTGGGTGTACCTCAAGGTTCTATACTCGGTCCTCTTCTCTTTATCATATTCACAAACAGCCTTAGTTCTGCAATTCAACTAGCTTCCATAGTACAGTATGCCAATGATGCTACACTCATCTGCACCACCCCCTCACCCCAAGAATTCCAACTAAAAATGCAATCATCTCTTCAGGACATCGGAACATACCTCTCTTAGCACCAACTCATTTTAAATCCCAACAAAAACAAAATAATAGTTTTCAGCAACAGAAAACCCAAGTCTTCCCTTCCCCCTCTCTCAATCACCACTGCAAATGGAACCAGGATAGTCCTCACTAACCACACTAAACATTTGGGCGTTATCATAGATGATAACCTCAAATTTGATATACATATCGCACAAACTATCATAAAAGTCCACATCAAACTATGCACCCTATACAGTAACAAACCGTATCTAACTTCCAATGCCAGATTAGCCATTGTTCGCACACACTAGCTATCCAGTCTCATGTATGTCTTGCTTATATTCACAACCCTACAAAAATTGGACCTTAACAACCTTGAAGCATGCTACAATAAGATTGCTAAATATGCCAGTAATCATCCATACAGATCCAACCACTGTGCAGCCCTCTCACAACTAAATGGCTAGAGCTACCCAACCTATTATCATTTAATCAGCTAATCTTAACCCACAAAATAATCTATCACCCCAACAACTGGCCAGCAATCTCCCACTTATTCCAACCTAGCAACAAAATTAGAAATATCAGATCCTCTAACAAACTTTTACTCAAGGTTTCCAACTCAGATAACTGTCACTGCGATTCCCTCTATTCACACATAATGGCAAAGGTCTGGAACAACCTTCCAGAGACTATAGCAAAAACCTCCAATAACGACCAGTTCAATTCACTCCTAAAGGAACACCTGACTAACCACCAGCTGTGCTCCTGCAACTAACCTGGATAATGATTAACCCACGTTATATAATGTTCTCAGCAAAACTCCTATTCTTCTAATATGTATTGTTTCTCAGTATGAAAATTAATGCAGTACTTGTATTGTTCTGTTGCTTGTTTTTGTACTATTGCCTATATTGTTCTTTAGATTGTACTGCACTATTATGTTTGCTTGTTCTTGCATTGTACTGTATTATTGCCTGGATTGTAATCCCTAAAATATTCTTTGCAATATTGTTTTTGTAATACTGTGAAGCTTTTCTCCCTAGATCTCCACTGAAAACAGGTCCCTGGTCCAGATGGACACTACTCAGTAAACAAATGTAATAAATAAATAAAAGCTTCAAGCAGCTGAACATAACATATATAGATTTGCTGTTCTAGCAAACTAAACCCTGTATCACTGTGACTTACTGCAAATGCTCCTGTGGCTTCCTATTATAACCTGAGCTGCATTTCTGGTTAGTACGTTTATCTTTAAAATCCTTATGTTAGGCCATTTTCCTCCCTTAAAAGAATGCTTAACATTAGCTATAAAAACAAATCTTTTAGAAGCAGATAAAATTAGATTCAAACTTGCCATTGTCGAAAAATCATTCTCTAGAATAAGGCTGGCCATACAAAACAACATACCCAATGATGTAAAAAATAATTGTATTTTAGAGACATTCAGAAATGAACACTAAGGGAATACCTACAGAATGAACTGAGGTGCACTTGCTTCTGTGATACTCCCTGGGATTCAGGAACACTCCATGCAAGAATAAGGCTATTCTTACAGAGAGTGTTCTGTGTCCATTTAGAACAGCAGCGCGCCTTGCAAAGTCATGAAGGCATGCTGCTGTATTCTCTACACGGATACTATCCATATGCAAGTGCAGGGAGCGTGTCCGAGCAGTGCACGGACACTAAACACACCCCGCACTTTCTAAGACATACTGGCATAACATTAGAGCTTTGCTCTAATATTATGCCAGTATTTCAGTGTCCGTGGACACTGAAGTGTAAAATTGATCATTTCAGTGTCCCCAGACACTGACATTAAAATGGCAAGAGCAAAGCAATACAGTGGGTGTGTCACAGAAGCTGTGACACACCCCCTGTGTTGCTAAAGCACTGTACAGCACTTCTGCATCCTGCAAAAGCAGGAAATGTGTGCAAATGCACACATAATGGGATAAATCCCCCAAAAGTTAAAAAGCACAAGCACAGCCCCACAAACAAAGTTGATAGAGAACATGTCATGCATCAGCATGAAACACACATAGAAGCCTGAAAGCCCAGTCAATGCCAGTATTTCACAAATACAGTCCTAAGTAGTTGTCAGAACACTACAATACACACCCATATAACCTAAAAATATACTAATAATATATACTTATTTTTAATACCCTAAGGAATGTTTAAGTGTAGCTAAGTGGATATGTACATTATGGCCGTCCCCTTAGCATAGCTTAAACATCCCATAGGAGCTAAATGAAAGTAGACAAGTGAAATATCTCGGCCAAGGTAGTGTAGTGGTAAGAGTTGCAATTTTGTATACAGGCACGTGCAGTTTGAGTCCCAAAACAGGTAAATTATTTTCCCGTGTGAAAGTAGTGTTAAAATCATTTTAGTAAACTTAAATTATGTAGCAACTATTTTTTTGTCAACCAGGGTAGTATAGCAGTTCCAAAAGTGAGATGCCAGTGTAGAAAAGATGTGAAACCCCCATATAAACACACGTGCCCCATACAGTATAGTCACACAAGAATATAATGTAATGAAAGCACATAGAGGGATGTCATGGAAGGTAAACGTAAAATTATAATGTGTATGTAAATATTATTTTATATTATAAAATACAAAACATACAAAAATGAGTACTCTAATTGGCCAGCCCAACCAGAGTGCCTGTTGTAAATCCGAGAGTATACTAACGGGAAAAGGTCCAGTTACCCGGACTTTTTCCATTTGTATATCTCCGGTTCTTTGGGGTTTTTTTTCTGCAGAGATAGCAATGGAGAAACAAAGATCTCCATTGCTTTTTTTAACATATCTCACTATGTTTTATGAGTTGAAGAACTCATATAACATAGCAAGATATCATAAAAAATGCAATGGAGAGCTTCCTTTCAACAGCGAAAGGAAGATCTCTGTTGATTTTTTTTAATATATCTCACTATGTTATACAGGTTCTTCAACTTGTATAACATACCGAGATATGCTAAAAAAAATGGAGATCTTCCTGTCTCTGTTGCTACCTCTGCACAGCACTGATGTACTGCGCAAACATGGGAATATGTCCCTTATGCATACCCATTGCTGGGTGTGGCCAATGCTGGATTTACCCACGGTTGGCTTTGTTTGGCTGTAGGTAAATCCAGCATTACCCACACCCAGCTGTGGGTCATTGCTTAAATATGACATTATAAGTATAATATGCTTAAACATGTCTTAATCAGTCTGCATCCATCAGACCTTGTTATGCCCCGCAAAACAATAGTCAACCCTGCCAAATCTCGAACCCAGGATGCTGTCCTCTACAATCACAGCAAAATACCACTACACCATGTGAGCTTTGAAAAGGTGTAGTGCTTTAACAAACATATCCTGCATTCAGGTCATTTAACATTAATTAAAAAAAAAGCAGCCCCAAGTGTTGAACCCATGAACCTGACCACTACAGTCAGAGGAATGCACCACTACACCATGAAAGCTAGAAGAATTAAAGTTGCTTTTTCAAACATATCATGCAACAGAGGCATACAACATTAGGGAGAAAGCTTTGGGAAACCTTTTGTGTGTTGTATATAGACATACACACATGCACACACACACACACACACACACACACACACACACATATATATATATATATATATATGTGTGTGTGTGTGTGTGTGTGTGTGTGTGTCTGATGAAACATATATATGAAAAAGTAGAGTCATATAATATAGATATGCATATATAAAAATATAAAGGAAGGAAAATAAAAAAACAATATATATATATATATATCTATCTATATATCTATATATATCTATATCTATATATATATATATATATATATATATATATATATATATATATATATATATATATATATATATATATATATAAAACATGCAGTGCATTTATACCTCAGAACCATCCCTTTCAACCAGTTAGTGCAAGAAACGTGTACAAAGGCTGTAAAAGGGGGTGGGTTGGGCCACATATACGGATATATTTCAAAATCGCTGTTACAAATGAAGAAGTGTTACAGCAACAGTGTGGGTTTCAGCAGACAATTACTGAAGGATATGAGGATGGAAACTGAAATATATCATTTATTTACTGACATAAATCCTTGGATCATCACTGAGTTTTATCAAATAGAAATACATTGTGGAACTGAACAAAAGTATGGTCCAAACATCTGGACATTCTGTGAAAATTCTGGCAGCGGAGAGGTATGCTCAGAACCCCTTAGTGCAATGAATCTGGACCAAGCCTGACAAAGTGGAGGGACAAAGGCCTGAAAATAGGCACATGTCCAAAATACGTCAGTAGATAAGCTGAGGAAGTTCATGTAGTAACAGTTTATGTCCTAACATATATCGACTGAAACATCACAATTCCAAGACACAATTGCTTCTCATTAGTTACTGACCTCAGTCCCTACATCATCCCATTGATGTGTCATGCATACATAGCAGTCATGGGGACCAGACCAAAGATATTGGCAAGACAACTGGTCACCCTATGAATATGTGGACATAACACAACATTAGGGAAAATACACTGAGCTACCGAGCAATGTCCACACTACAATCAGACTGATAAAACACTACCCAGGTCCAGCTCTGGGTCTGTACACATGCATTAGCAAATATAACAGGCACTACAGGGATGTAACACTAGTGGAAAACAGACACTGGTGTGCAAGTGCATACTCTCAAACAAGTGCACCAGAGTCACAACGACATACCAGTAAGCAAACTGAACACAACAGTATATACTGTGTGAGCAACCACATAGCATTTTTCACTCACACATTACCTCTACATAAACTGCCCTATTTCACAGTTTACTGGGAATCCTGAGGTGTTACTGGACATGTCACAGTCAGCCCCTACAAGCATACAGATCTGATAGACTGCCAGCAACTGTAGCAGCATGCAGAGTCAGATAGGTAAAGGATGTATGGCACTCACATCTGCTACTCTCCCTACTCAGCCCAACAAACATATGCACACAACACTGCTACATATTCTTGGCAGTCCGTTCACAATGGCCAGACATACATAACTGTCATATGTGCAGATTTCCACAGAATTACCAGGGTATGGACCATAACCCTGGCCACCACTGCATACCATGGCCAGGAGTCTTCCAGGTCATTGGCATGATAACTGGAGTGCAGTTGGTAATTAATGATATACCATACCTCTGTACCTAGTAATGCAGGACATCTAGACAACACATGGCATGCTTGTGAGACAGGGGGCTGGAAAGAGGGACATATCACACATAATGGTGTTACAAACTGAAACAGTATCTGGTGTTACATGTGTTGTTGTAACATAACATCCCTGAAGGATATGATGTCTGGAACACCAATGGATGTCAACACTTAATGACTACAATCCTGACATTATCCTACCAACCCCACAAAAACAGATGTTGCTCGAGGAACAGACCAAGCATAATAGGCAAACATCCAGCCAGTCTGTGGACAACATGCCAGTTGAGAGGTATGTCAGAGGCATATCACTGTCAGATGTCAGGTCACCCATTAAATGCATGTCCAGACAAACCCTGTCAGTGTAGCAAACCTCCATGTGTATAATAGCACTAATGACATAAAATCTGTACCAAAATCTGGAATTTTGTCCCCCATGTTGTTGGGCTGTCTCCACGTGTCCTGTCCTGTGAGGTATATTTCCACCTACTGTCTGTGAAGCTGTAGCCCCCACATCTCTGTAATGACCCCCGCACAGGCAAGGAAAATGGGCAAGGCCCACATGAAGGTCATCCCATATGTTGGAACTAGCAGCTGTGTCCAGACACACAACACAATACTATGTGGCACCTACATAGCTCAATGGCCTCAGCAATACCTGACAGGACAACATCAACCCTCTCAAGGTAGGCTGAAGGCATGTGGTGGACAGCAGTGATACACAAACCACAAGACTTGGTACCTATATTGGTTGTACAGGGCAAATCTGGAGCACGCACCAACTTGGCATCAAGTCAGCCTTTGTCTGATCAAGCATATAAGATCACAGGTGGAGTACTGTAAGGCTAACTATGAGTACAAATTGGACACATCCACCAAAGCCAATCACAGGGCCATCTTCACATACGTCTGCAGTCTCTGAGGCAACAAACCAACCCACCCTGTAATGGTGGCCAATCAGACCACATACACACACACAACATAGCTATAGCCAACCTGCTGCAGATAGGTTTAGGGCAAACATCACCCCCTGGTTCAGCATCACTATAGGTGGATATGCACAGCACCCACACCCCCTCCCCTCATCACCAATGAGCAGGTACATATGGCCTACTGAAAGGCAACAAACGTAAGTATCCATGGGACCTGATAACATCCCTGTCTGCATCCTACATGAACTCAGGCATGTTCTCCCAGCTCCATTACACACTGTAGTCACACCAAGCCTTGGCACCATCCACACCCCACCCATATGGAAGATGGCCAATGTCATTTATCTACACAGACATGAATGAGGAGTACAGGATTACAAAATTAACTAGCCTTCATGGGGGGAATATGACACTTTAAGACCAGCAGTGCAATGCAAGCAGATACAGTGCTGATACATTACAGGGGTATGGTGTGGTTGTGAGTGGTGGCTACTGGTATTCAATATAGCTGTGCTGGTTCTGTACATACTGTTGCCAAATGTATGAGGCCCTGTGATGTGTCTCCCTTGTTATGTCTCCCAGGTGCAATGTCGCATCAGCAAAGGTCAACTTTCTCAGCAGCTGAGACAAATATAATCATAGAAGCCATACTACAGAACCATGACATAATGTTTGACTGGAGCCAGCAACATTTGCAGGAGAGGACTGGCCTGTGGGGCAACCTTGTCCACAGGGTAAATGATATCGGCCGGAACACATGTACATACGAGCAGGTCTGGCATTGTGAAAGTGACCTCATACTCCATGCCCAGCAAAGGGCTGCTGCAGTGGCCAGGGACTGCAAAGCCACAGGTGTGGGCCTGGCCATACAGACCCACTGACACCCACCAGGGAGCTCCTCAGGTACCTTGGGGCACCCATCCCAATACAACATCAGAGTACAGACCCCCACATACTGGCAGTGGGTGGCACCCAGACAATGGATGAGGAGTGCAGGTAAAGCCCTAGTGTAGATTACTAGACTAGTGTAGCAGACATACTTGTAATTGTAGAGTACCTATGTGCATCTGTCAGGTCAGATTGCAGTTGTGGATGGGGTTTTCTAATGCATAGATGTGCACATCTATGGTGAAGAACAGCAAATTGTGTAGTATTGGGAGTTGTACTGTAAATGCGCAGACATGCTGCATCTATCCTGTACCAATGCCACATGTGGGTCTGCTGACAATACTTCTCTCCCACAGCTACCTAGGTCCCTCCGGTCTGCATGTGGGATGGCAGCCTGCAGCTGGTGGGTATGCAATTGTTTTGTTGGGGTTTGCCAGTACCCCAGGCATGCGAAGACCATGCAATGTACCATGCACACAACTGTCACTCATAGCCATATTGCTTTATGTGCATGTTCACTTGTGTTGGGGTTAACTGCATTGCATCACAGTGGTCACCACAAGGGCCTATCTGATGAGAATGTAACATTCCTGTAGCATACCTCATGACCTGTCAGTGCAAGACTTCTGGACAGAGACCAACAAAATGGGGGGACAAACGGCCTAAGGTAGGGACATGTGTGAAACATTACTGTCATATAGTGGATATAAAGTGTACACACCCCTGTTAAGATGCCAGGTGTTTGTGATATATATACAAATTGAGACCGCAAAATGTCAGTCCACACCTTTTCAGAACTGTAATGTGACCTATGACATGAAAAATTCACCTGTAAAACCGATCAATCTTTTGGGCACCCAATATGGAGCATACAAACCTGACATAAGCTGGATGCATATGTGTGTGCACACCCTTCAAGTAATATGTTATTGCAGCAGCTTGTGATTCGCTGACAGCATACAGTCGGCTTGGGTACACACCTGCCATCAAGTAAATGCACTCTAACACCAAATAACAGTCTGCTGTCCAAGTGGGATAATCATGACATTTGCTCAGTTGCCTGCAACAGCAACAGCCATGGCTTGAAGACAGCTTACAAAGCAGCAAAGGGATCTCATATTTGAAAGGTATCAGTCAAGAGTAGGATACGGCAACATTACCACGCATTTCATACACCATGGAACACAGTGAAGACAGTTGTCAAAAGGTGGATTGAATATGGGACAACAGTGATGCAGAAAAGGAACCTGACGTCCCTCCAACAAAGATGACAAGACATGTCAAGACCTGGTCAGGGAGGCTGCCAGGGGATATACAAGCAACATTGAGGGAGTTGCAGGAATCGCTTGCTAGGACTAGTGCTGTGTACTACCTGTGGAAATACTCTCCCATATTCTTCATACGTCTGGCCTATGGGGTAGGGCCAAAAGATGGAAGCATTTCCCCACACCAAATAAAATCCAGGAGTGGATACAAATTGCAATACAGCACAGTCAGGTATCCCAAAGGCATGTGTGAAAATGTGTTATGATGTAATGAGACTATGGATCGGAATCACAGCCAAAATACCAAAAGGTGTGTGTGGTGCACAAGCAACACCTCTCATAACTTGAAAACCAACATCCCCATGATGAATCACACTGGTAGCAGTGGCCCACAGAGGGGATGCCGTTCCAAAGCCAGAACAGGGCCTGTAGTAATGGTGGTGGGAATTCTGAACATTTCCAAAAAACACCCACTTCTGCCCAAAATCTATCAGGTGTCTGCAAGAACACTGAGGATGGGGAGGGGTGTGTCAGCCTTCAACATGACAAAGACCCAAAGCATACATCCAAAGCTACCTAAGAATGGCTCTACCTGAACGCACTCATGGTTATGGATTGGCCCAGCCAGAGCCTAGACCTACACCAGATAGAAAAACACCAGTGTGACCTGACAAGGGCCATGCACATAAGCTGCCCTTGCAATCTGACAGAGTTGGGTGACTTTGCATGGAAGAGTGGCCAAATAATGCCAGGTCAAGATGTGCCATGCTGATAGACACCTTCACAAGAAGAGTGAATGCTGTAAGTCACTTACAAGGTGCTTCAACAAAGTATCATTTTAAGGGTGTGCACACTTATGCACTCACCATATTGTACATATTGCAGTCATTATATTTTACATGTAACACGTGCTTGTTTATCGATTGGATTGCACAGGTCATATGTCACATGAGCAGTGGGTAACGTATTTGAATGCATTATTGCGGTCTCATCTTGTATATTATAAGAACATGGCATTTTAACAGAGTTATGTACACTTTTCATATCCACTGTAAGCTTAGAAGGTTTGTGGTGTTACAGGAATTGTGTGACTGTACACTAACTGCTGGTTTGGAGATCTGACACTCAGATGTATGTCATTAATCAGTAATGACACTCCTCAGATCATCCCAGTTATGTATCAGAGAAACACAGGGGTTATGAGAAATAGAGCAAACATATGAGCCAGACATCTACACATCCTGTGAGGATCTGTACAGTTGTGAGGTATGTTCTGTAGTACTTGCCACTGTGTTATACAGGTAAACAGCAATGATGTGTACATGGGTGCAGTCTGTGCTGGGGAATGGCCATCACATACTAACACTAATCACATACCCCAGAGATCTATATTGTTAGTCACATGTAGTAAAACTGGCTGCAATGCATGATGTTGTGGGCTGTGTATCATGCATTTCACCATTTGGGTAATGTGTGGTCTGTGTAATAGATTTGTGCCACCTCACCTGTAAGTAAGTGTGTGTGTGTGTGTGTGTGTGTGTGTGTGTGTGTGTGTGTGTGTGTGTGTGTGTGTGTGTGTGTGTGTGTGTGTGTGTGTGTGTGTGTGTGTGTGTGTGTGTGTGTGTGTGTGTGCGTGTGTGCATGTATGTGTGTGTGTGTACCAGCCAACGTCAAAGTGCAGGTATTAATGTACATATGTTGTCTTCCCCTCACAAGTGGCAATGAGGTTTGGGGTCCCCCCTTTTGGAAACTGATGTCATTATCTCTGCAGACTCTGGCAATGGTGATAGGAATAGTGAGGTACAGGTGGGGTTTTCAGGGGAGATCTGTACCATTGGTTGGCATCTCACTCTTATCTATACCATCCTCACACACAGTCACAATGCCCACACATACCCCATCACCAGTGGCCACAGATGATGGACAGCTGGCAGGTGGTGGCATTGAACAGGCTAGTGTGGTGACTATAGAAGTTGTAAGTGTAGAGCAGGTGAAGTCCCACACAGGCAGATGGACAGGGGTGCTTGCAGGAAGAATGCTGCTCATCAGGCCACTGTCACAAGTGCCACAGAAGGAGTCACCAAATGCATGTTCTGGGCTGTTATGGATGTACAGGCACATATTGAACACCACAATACACAAATACTCAGGGTGGTGGATGCAACTCTCCCTGATTTACGTGGTGACATACATGACCTTGTTGAGGCCACACATCAAATTACTGAGATCATGATTAGATGGTGGGGTGAGACCTTGGCAATCCTTGACCATGGCATGTCTGTGCTAGAGCATGTGATGGGAGATGGGCTTTGGCCACATGGATGCAAATCATCACCAACAGCAGCTGAGAGTCTATGGGGCCATGCACCTTCCCACTCCCTTAGTGGCAGTGAAACCAGCACTACCGAAGGGGGGGGGGTTGCTGTCCACATCATACTGGAGCAGGCCTTGGCCACATGATCCTGTCCAGTCCTGTTAGGGGTACAGATCTTGCAGACAGCAGTCACCATCAGGAAGGAGTACTGCATCTAGCCTTGGACCTGGTGGTGCTAGTGATACCACTGGCAGGACCAGTTCCCATGTCCGTGGCTGAAGATGGTGACCTAGACACCCTGCCATGTATGGGACACAGCTGTCCAATGTACCCTTGTGTAGGGCAGCCACATGGCGTGACTGTGTGCATACATACACACACACATCTGTATCACAGGCAGGTCACCTCCAGACACACACAGCACCTCTGCACCCATCTATTGGATAGCCCCCCAAACACATGCCCAGCCTAGGCCTCTGTCAAACCCACACCACACCCTGTGCATATGATGATACCTGTGCCACATCCCTGTCATCCATACCATTGATGCAGGGACATGCTAATATGGGTCTGATGCACAGGGTGAATACAGTACAGTGTAGCTATGTAATACTATGTAAGGTGCTGTCTGCTTGCATTTGTTATGGGTACCTTATTAGCCAGGATGCATTATTGCTGTTAGTACCACTGACTGAATGTAGTTTGACTGTTGTATTCTGTTCATGTTCCAGGTGTCTGTGTGTCTGCAGGCTGTGGCCCTGCAGATATTCCCAAGAGGGAGTATAGCAGACTGAGAGTACACTGACTGTGTCATAGGCAAGGTACAGCTTTATATGTACATGTACCAGGTGTGTATGCATGCAACAGTGTGTGATGGTCACTGTTGTCAGACAGTGTGACCTTGCATACATACCCCTGTCACAGAGAGTTAGCCTTCATACATGTCACCTCAGTGCTGTGTACTACCACAGGCTCATGCAAACAGAACAGGTTACTGCAGTACTGTCAACAGATCCTTCACAAGCATAGCCATTACATTAAGTGCAACACAAATTCACCTGTCAACACCTGTTGGCCCTGTCATTTCTTTACCATACACTCAACCCTAATGCAGTTGATGAGGGCATGTATGATGCTGCGTATGACAGGTCTGTGGTATGTATTCCTGAGTCCACTGGGTGGAACAGGGAGATAAAATGGTATATCCTTTGAATACACACAGTAAGGACTGACACAAAGGATGTGCACACAGTAACATAAACACAACTGGCAATACACAGATTAGTAAACCTACATTTCCACCATTATGTACTGTACTACTCCATACACATGACATGCCCCACATAGATTATGTGTATGGAATATAACACACTACCTCTTACAACATGTAATCTTCTGAATGCCTCCATGGATGGTGAGATAACTCACCAGACATAGGATGTGGAGTCATGTATTGCTCCTACAAGCCTGGACAAGTGATAGTGTAGCAGATGTTGTATCAGCATGATGTTTCAGTCAGGTATGATGCATAATGTTGACATGTGTATCACTGCCCTCACTGTGGCCAATTTGGCAACAATATCACATACATGGGCATTGTTAATGGACACAGACCACATATAGTTTGCTAAAAAAAAAAGGTCTAAGCTTGTTTTCTGCCTTTCCTGTAACTAGACTAGTCAAGATACAGCTTTGATGTATCCAGGATTGTTTGTAAGCTTCTGAGTGGTGCAAAAAAGTCTGCTCTGCAATTGTTCCCTTAGATCTGCTAGTTCTCTCCTCTCCTCTCCTGCACTTTTACTAGCTTATTAGTCTACCACTTTACCAGACTTCTTGTAGCAGTTATTGTAGCACACAAAAGTGCTACCAGCACTAAATGTTCTACAAGGAAACAACTCCAGTACTTATTATTAATGCTCACTCCTCCAGGCATGTCTAAAGGTCAGTTCCTTCTGGTTTCTCCTAGTAACCTGATGAACTTGGGCAACCTGAGGCAATGTAGCAACTGTCGCATGTACACTGACAACCCTCTCCTCTTACCTCCCAACACTCAGACTTGCAAGAGATGCATTTATATATCCAAATTGGAAGCCACCCACTCTCTGGCCAAGACAGGAATTGCTTGTCAGGAGGAGAATGTCAACACTTGCCCCACAGCACATGGAACACATAGCCCCCCAAAACACACACCAGCACTGCCGTCACATAAAAACACAAACCACACACCCACATTCATGGAGGCTCTCATTAAACATCTACCCAAACAGCAGAGACCTCCAAGGCAAAAACACATTCGACCACCACAACACAACACCAGTCACAAGATACATAACTCTTCTAAACAATGTGCCACTCAACCAAAGCCCCTATGGCAAAACAGCATGCCCAACACACTAGTCATAGGTGACTCAATAGTGAGGCACACTGATGTCCCACTCACTAGGTTCAATAAGGAGAAAGTAACATAAAGCATGCACTCAGGTCCCTCAACAACAGGTACAAATATGACTCTGTCATTGTACATGTGGGCGTGAATGACCTGAGATGTACTTCCCTGGACTACATGAAAAGAGACATGGAGTAGCTCTCAGATTATGTAACCCAGGTGGGTATGACCCTATCCCTGAACAGCATCCTACCATCACCCAGAATGATACAACAGTACAAGCAGAAAATGATTAATTTCAACAATTGACTAAGTTTCTGGTGTCGTTCCAAGGGGATCCAGTGTCTGTCTGCCTGAGATGACATGAATGACAGACCTCGATGCTTTGCCAGAGATGGCCTGCATCTGTTACCACTGGGATTCCAGATAATGGCCAAGGCTCTTGCCACCCCTATAGTGTGTTTTTTAGGCTGTGTTCCAAAGACCAAATTACCACCATAACAGCTACAAGCAAATGTAATCTGAAGGTCATGCTGCTCAATGCTAGAAGTGTAAATCTCAAAATGCACTCACTCAAAGCACCCCTTAAAATGGAGAACATCAACATTTGTGTTGTAGCAGAGACCTGGTTCAAAGCAGCAGAAAGCACTCCTACACTACAAGGCTATAACTCATTCCACACCTTTCAGCCCAAGAACTTGAACTGAAGCTCCAAATGCAGTGGTGTTTCCATATTCATGAAGGATCCACACATCTCTAGATTGGTAGTCCAACATAACACATCAGAGATAATTCAGGTGCAGCTAACATTGGGTAAGACAGCAATTCCGGTCATAGCCAGCAAAATAGGTCCATGTCCCAAGACTCACACTCCATGTTCCTAAGCACCCTGGAGAATATTAGTGTCCAACCTAACACTCAACTGGGTGACTTCAACTACTCCTCTTTTAACTGGGAAAACTACTCATGTAGCAATGCACTTGCCCAATGTTTCCTGGAATTCATTCATTCCAATGCCCTGGACCAGCTCGTTTGTACCCCAACTAGAGGTAGCAATATCCTTGACCTGGTCATTACTAACATGGGTGACTGTTGCTCTAAACCAATAGTCATCTCCTCCCTGGTTAGATCCGACCACAAACTAATCACCTTGGAAATCCACATCCCTCCCACCCAACCCCCCTGCAAAGGTAACCACCATGAAAAACTTCTCCAAAGCGAACCTTAGGCTCCTAAAAACAGAGGTGGCTAACTTTACAGCACCAATGCAAATAGAGAATACACCAATGCACTGTACGAACACATACACAAATGCATGGATCTCGCCATACCCTATAGAACCAAGACACTCTCCACCAAAAAAGGAAGCCAATCTGGTGGTCCCATCCCATAAACAAACTCTAAAACAGAAAAAAGAAACTGATGTGGAATAAGGTGAAGTCCCAAGACTTGAAAAACTCCCTTATCAGCCTCAACTTAAGGTTGAAATCCCTCATCAACTCCTCTAAAGCTAGGTATGAAAACAGAATTGCAGCAGATAGTAAAGACAACCCCAGGCTCTTCTATAGTTATGTAAAGAATCTCCACGGCAATACCTAAATTTGCTCTGAGCTACTGCACAATGATACCTCCTATACCGAGCCAACAGATATTGCCAATATACTGGCCAACAGATTCAGTGCCAACTTTACCCCTCTCTCCCCCAAAAAGGACCAATCACAATACCAGTAAATAGCCAGGCACCCAGTATTACTGCTGCACAGGTTAAAACAACACTGTCCAAGGCCAACAATACAGCTTCTATGGTAGCTGACAATATCCATGGCTGCGTTCTACATGAACTACAGAGTGAAGTGGCACCACATCTATGTGCCCTGTTCAGTCACAGCCTCACCTCAGGCTTTGTCCCTACCAAATGGTGCACTGCTACAGTCAACTGTCTCCACAAAGGAGGAGCGACTGCAGACAGTGGGAACTATTGCCCCATTAGCCTGACAAGTCTGATATGCAAAGCTATGGAACACATCATCATGGACCTAATAAACAAGAATATAGGGAATCTCCAAATTCTGGATCCCACACAGTTTGGTTTTGTGAAGAATAGATCATACCTGCTCAACCTGGTCAACTTCTTTGTCAGTCACCAGAGCTGTGGATGATGGCAAGGTGGTTTATACAGCCTACCTTGATCTGGCCAAGGCCTTTGATACCATTCCCCACACAGAAATCATAGACAAATTCACTAAGCTAGGTATCAACCCCTATATCACTAGGTGGGTTGCAAACTGGCTCACAGATAGAACCCACAGTGTGAAAGTAGCTGACTCCAAGTCAGACTGCCGACCAGTCATGAGTGGAGTCCCACAGGGTTCAGTCCTGGGTCCTCTCCTGTTTGGTATCTACTTCTCTGAAGTCCAGGCCAACACAAAGGGACTCTGGTTGATAAAGTGTACAGACAATTGCAAGTTAGGAGCTATTATTATTATCTCCCCAGGTGATGTTGACATCCTGCAGAAAGGCCTCACTGAGACCAATGACTGATGTCAGAACCACGGCCTTAAGCTCAATGCCAAAATGTGTGTCATCATCCCCTTTTGGAAAAACTAATTTCCCATAAATTACCACATCAATGGTAGTCCACTAAACACAAAAGGCGTTATAAGAGATCTGGGAACATAGGTTGACAACAACCTCTCTTTTGACCACCACATTGCCACTGTGGTCAGAAAGTCCTTCTATGTGGCACATTTCATTACTAAGGGTTTTGCATCCAGGAAGAAAGAGGTGATTTTCTCCCTCTACTCTTCCCTCATTAGGCCAATCATCTAGTACAATGCCCCATTTGGCATGCACCTCACTAGACACCTGTAACAACTGGAAAGGCTGCAAATGTACCTCACAAAAATCATCCTAGGCCTTAAACACTTGTCCTATATAGACAGACTCAAAAAACTTCAATTATTCTCTGTCTCATATCACCTACTTAGGGGCAATCTCTGCTTGACAAACAAAGCCATGTCTGACCCAGCTCTGTTAGAAATGCTATATCTAAAGAAATCTCAGTCCGTCTGCACTACATGCTCCAGAGAGAGACCTCAACTTCATTACCACAATCAACAGAACATGCTGGAGGGACAGGTTCATAACCCAGAGACTGCCCATGCTACGGAACAGACTTCCCATACATGTCAAACAGAGCACCTCACTGGCCCTCTTCAAGAGAAATCTTGATGAATGGATGGGAAATAGAAAATTCACCCCGGGGATCACTCCAGTGGCTCTATTCAACTGAGGCACTGAGAACTAATGTCAGGTGGCATGATGCCAGGGTAATCCTATGGGTTATGCTTGTAAAGGCTCCAGGGCCATTAACCTAGTAAACACCTATGAACCTATGAACCTAAACATCTGGATATTCCATAGACATCTGTACAGAGGACTGGTATGGCCTGCATAATGGTTTAACATGCTGCATGTGAGGCAGATGCCGTTACCATGCTATATAAAGTAATGCCATCGGGAGGTGGTAAACAGGAGTGGATGGTACACCATTCAAAATGGTATCAGCCAAACAGGATATGATCTTCACCCAAAGACACACACACACACACACACACACACAGTTGGCAGCATTGAGATTAGAACCCCTACCTATCTAGGTATTTCTACTACAGTGTTATGTAGTTATCAGATTCACCACAGAGTTTACATGATTTTGCCTCATCCCACGGTACTTCTAAGGTGAATGACATCAGCAGCCCTAATAAAGTAGGGTGATGGGATGTTTACAGGGTATTACATAAATCAAAATGGTATAACCCACACAGTATATGATTCACACACACACACACACACACACACACACACACACACACACACACACACACACACACACACACACACACACACACACACACTTGGCAGTATTGAGATTAAAACCCCTACCTATCTAGTTATTTCTACTATAGTGTTACGCAGCTATAAGATGTGCCACGGAGCTTACATGAGTTCTACTAGTCCCAAGGTACTTCTAAGCTGAATGACATCAGCAGGCCTAGTATAGTAGGGTGATGGAATGTTTACAGGGTGGTACACAAATCAAAATGGTATAACTCACACAGTATATGATTCTCACACACACAAACTGTTGCCAGTATTGAGATTAGAACCCCACCTACCTAGTTATTTCTACTATAATGTTATGCAGTTATCAGACATGCCACGGAGCTTACATGATTTCTCTTAGTCCCAAGGTACTTCTAAGGTGAATGACATCAGCTGGCCTAGTAAAGTAGAGTGATAGGATGTTTTAAGGGTGGTACACAAATCAAAATGGTATAACCCACACAGTTTATGATTCTCACACACCACACACTTACTGGTATTGAGATTTGAACCCCTGCCTATCTAGTTATTTGTATTATAGTGTTACACAGTTATCTCATGTGCTACAGAGCTTACTGGGCTGACAATTGGCCAAAGGTGCTGATAACTGCACAGCTGAGATAAACTGTTACATGTGCCAGAAAGTCTGCCTTCAGTTTTTCCCTTAGATCTTGCTAGTTCTTTCTTTCCTTTCAAATAGCCTAATAGCTTTGCACTTCAACAGGTTTATTTATCAAGTGTTCTGGCACACCTGAGAGCCATCAGCAGTAGTCGTTCCTCACAGAATTAGCTCCAGTACTTAGTAGTTATGATCACCCCTCTTGGCATGATTAAAGTGCAGTTCTCTGTGCTTTTGCCCATTAACCTGGTGCACTTGGGCATTCTGAGGCACTGTTGCAACTGCCTCATGTACACAGACAACACTCCCCTCTAAACTCTCAGCACTCAGATTTGTGAGAGAAACCCCTATATCACCAAACTGGAAGACATGCAATCTCCAGCGAAGACTGGACTAGTTGGTTAAGACAAGAAGGGTCAACACCTGCAACACATCACATGGAACAAATACCCATCCAAAACACACACTATCACAGCTCTGACACACAAACAATAACCACACACACACCTTCACAGTACACTCACTAGACATTTACCCAAACAGTGGAGACCACCAAGACAGACACCCACTCAACCACTACAGCACAGCACAAACCACAGCCACATATCTCACCTACACAGTGTGCCCCTCAACCTAAGCCTCAAAGGCTAACCACCTTGCCTGATGCAGTAATCATAGGTGACTCAATTGTGAGGCACACAGATATCCCACTCACTAGTTTGAACATGGAGATGGTAACGGTCAGCTTTTTATCAGGTGCAACAATCCAACGCATAACAGGTGACTCCAGAACAACTACAAGTATCACTCTGTCATTGTCTATATGTGTGTGGATGACCCGAGATACACATCCATGGACTATATGAGAAAAGACATGGTGGAGGTCTCAGATTATGTGGGCCAGGAAAGTATGGCAGTAGCCCTGAGCAGTATACTACTGTCACCCTGAATGATACCACAGTACAAACAAATGATTGACTTCAACAAGCTTGCCACAGATGGCCTGCATCTGTCACCCCTGGGTTTCCAGATACTGTCTAAGTGTCTTGACACCCCTATAGTGGCTTTTTTGGCAGTGTTCCAAATCAAATTACCACTGTAACAGCTCCACATATATGCAATCTGAGGGTCATGCTGCTTAACACAAGACATCTACATCTCCAGATGCAGCCATTCTCAGCACTTCTCAAAACAGTGAACATTGACATTTATGCTGCAATGGAGACCTGTTTAACAGCAGCAGACAGCACCCCTGCACAACCAGTCTACAATTCATTCCACACCTGTTAGCCCTGAAACATGGGCCATGGCTCCAAAAGTGGTGGTGTCTCCATATTGATAATGGATATGCACACATCCAGAGTAGTATCCCAGTATAATGCATCTGAGATACGTCAGGTACAACTGACATTGGGTAATAGTGCAGTCCAGGTCATAGCCTGCTATAGGTCCACATCCATGTCCCTAGACTCTCAATCCACATTCCTCAACAACCTGGAATCTATCAAGGTTCAACCCAACACTCACATGCTAGGAGAGTTCAACTACCCCTCCATCACGTGGGATAAATACTCATGCACCAATACACTGGCCCAATGCTTCCTGGAATACATCAGTTCCAATGGCCTGGACCAGCTCATTCTGACACCCAGTAGAGGAAGCAGCATCCTTGACCTGTGTTGATTACTAACATATGGGAACATTGCTTGACAACAGTAGTCAATATCGACCTGGTCAGCTCCAACATAGAGTAATTGCCATGGAAATCCACATATCACTCACACCCCCTGCAAAGGTAACCACCTTGAACAGCTTCTCCAAATCTAACTTTGGACTCATAAGAACAGAGGTGGCTAACTTCACAGCACCCATGCCAATGGAAAATACATGCATGACTGCTGAATCATATACAAATGCACTGTACTAAGATCTACATCAATGAATGGAACTAGCCATACACAACAGAACCATGACACTCACCTCCAAACACTGGAGGCCAATCTGGTGGTCCTCTGTCATTAATAACCTGTACAAGAGAAGGAAGAAACTGTTGCAGAAAAAGATGGAGTCCCAGGAGTGATATAACACCCTTATTAGCCTCACCAACAACTTGAGGTCCCTCATGGAA
The DNA here is from genome assembly GCF_019279795.1 of Protopterus annectens. Taxonomy (NCBI): domain Eukaryota; kingdom Metazoa; phylum Chordata; order Ceratodontiformes; family Protopteridae; genus Protopterus; species Protopterus annectens. The sequence goes on along the minus strand of NC_056732.1, from coordinate 1,609,720,396 downwards.
TCATCTAAAGCTGCCTATGATGGAAGAATTGCAGCAGACACTAACAACAATCTCAAATCCTTTGATAGTGATATCAAGTACCTCCACATCAATACCCAGATGTGCTCTTACTGCACAATGCTACCTCCTATACTGTGCCAACAGATATTGCCAACATTCTTGCCAACACATTCAATGCCAGCTTTGTCCCTCTCTCCCCACTAAGGCAACAGACAGAATGGCAGAAGAATGCCAGGCACCCGGGGGTACTCCACCCAGGTTACACCTGCATTGTCCACAGGCAAGAATACAACTTCCATGGGACCCCAAATAATCCCAGGCTTTGTTCTACATGAACTACAGAGAAACCTGGCACCACATCTGTGGGCTCTGTTCAGTCATAGCCTCACCTCAGGATTTGTCCTTCCCAAATGGCACACTGCTACAGTCATTCCTCTGAATAAAGGTGTGGCAACTACAGACCCTGGGAATTATCAGTCCATTAGCCTTACATGTCTGATATGTACAGCTATGGATTGCATCAGCAGGGACCTGATTGACAAACATATAGGTAATCTCCTAACTCTGGACCCCACACAGTTTGGCTTTGTGAAAGGGAGATCATGCCTGCTCAACCTGTTTGGCTTCTTTGAGTCAGTCACCAGAGCTGTGTATCACATTAAGGCACTACATAAAGCTTAGATCTATCTGGCCAAGGTGCTTGATACCATTGCTCAGTCAGGAATTAGGGATGAACACACCAAACTAGGCATCAACCGCTATATCACTAGGGGTTTTGCAAATGGGCTCACAGATAGAACACAGTGTGAAAGTAGCGAGCTCTAAGTCAGACTGCCAGCCAGCCATGAGTGGAGTCCCACAGAGATCACTCCTGCATACTCTCCTATTCAGCATCTACTTCTCAAGAGTCCAGGCCAACACAAAGGAACTCTGGCTTACCAAGCTCACTGACAACTGCAAGCTGGAAGCCATCATTAACTCCACAAGTGATGCAAACATCCTACAGAAAGGCCTCAATGAGATCACTGACTGGTGTGGAAACCATGGCCTGAAACTTAACACCACAAAATGTATCATCAGCTCTTTGGTAAAATCTCAATTCCCATTAAGTATCACATCGATGGGAGGGCACTGAACACTACAGGCATTATTACAGATCTGGGGACACAGGTTGACAACAACCTCTACTTTAACTACCACATTGCCACTGTGGTACATGTCATTACCAAGGGTTTTGCATCCAGGAAGAAAAGGGTCATCTTCTCTGTGTACTCTTCCCTCATTAGACCAATCAGCAAGTATAATGGCCCATTTGGCATGTACCTCAGTAGACACCTGCAACAGTTGGAGAGGCCACAGAAGTACCTCACAATGAGGATCCTAGGCATTTAACATATGTCCTACACAGACATACTCAAAAGACTCCAGGTATTCTCTGTCTCATATCATCTAATTAGAGGCAATCTCTGCTTGACTTGCAAAGCCATGTCAGACTCAGCTGTTTTACAAATGCTACATCTAAACACATCCCATTCTCTCTGCACCACACATTGCAGGGACCTCAACCTCATTACCACAATCAACAGAACATGCTGGAGGACAGGTTCCTCACCCAGAGGCTGCACATGCCCTGGAATAGACTTCCCACACATGTCAAGCAAAGCACCTTGATGACCCTGTTGCAGAGAGATCTTGATGAGTGGATGGGTAATAGAAAGTTCACCCCAGGGATCACTCCAGTGGCTCTACTTGATGGGGGCACTGGGAACTAACATCAGATGGCACAATGGCAGGGCATGTCTATGGGCTAGGCTTGTAACGGCTCCAAGGCCATTAGCCTAGTAGCCACCTATGAACCTATAAGGGTAGTGACATTGGCATGACTGATAAAGCAGGCCAGTGGGTGGGAAACTTATCAAAATACTTCTTCCTACAAACATACATACTTACACACACACATATATAGCCCACACAGTTATCACATGCGCTACAGAGCTTGCCGGGCTGACAACTGGCCAAAGGTGCTGATAAGGGGAATGACATCAGCAGGACTAATAAAGTAGGCCAGTGGGTGTGAGACTTATCAAAATACTTCTTACAAACATACACACACACATACACACACACACACACACACTCATTTGCCAGATCTGAGATTAGAACCCTTGTCTATCAAGTTATTTGTACTGCAGTGCTACGCAGTTATAACTCATACTATGGAGCTTACTGGGCTGACAACTGGCCAAAGGTAACAATAAGGGGAATGACATCAGCAGGACTGATAAACTGGGGCACTGGGAAGTGTTGTGGGTGGGAATGGCCTAAAACTGTTTCACCTACAAAAAAAAACACACACCACCTTACCCTCACATACACAACTGTCACACACACACAGTTGTCAGTATTGAGATTTGAACCCTTACCTATCTATTTATTTTTACTACAGTGTTACACAGTTATCGCATATGCTACAGAACTTAAAGGACTGAAGAGTGTCCAATGGTATTTCTAAGGTGAATGACATCAGCTGATCTTGTGAAATAAGGCAATGTGAAGTGTACTGAGTGGGAAGTCTCCTAATACTTGGACCTATGGAGACACACACACACACACACACACACACACACACACACACACACACACACACACACACACACACACATACACAGGCAGGTGATGTGATATTATAAACTCATCCTCAGTACTGTTTCACAATGGGGCTCACCTTTTATGCTGGCACATGCAACTATTTACAACTGGGATGCCACTGTTCACAACAGGACATCACTGTATGCCATTCAGGGTATCTGTGTGTGTGACTGACTGTGTCTGTGTCCCCCTGTATCTCTCTCTGTATCACTGTCTGTCTCTCACTTCCCCACATCTATGTGCGTGTATGCTTGACATATGTTATCTGCTGCCCATATATATGTGTGTGTGTATCTGACACAACAGATGCAGATATATCACATATGGGCCACCTACAGCTAGCTGAGGGTAATCCTGCCTGATGTGTGTGTGTGTGTGGGGGGGGACAGTTGAGGTGTACATAGCTCTCTGTATGCACGGACATATATACACAATACAGTCATATATTTCGATGTGGGTTCCAACATGTCTTGTGATTCTCTAAGTGTAGGAGCATGCTCAGTGTGACCTTCTATACTTAGGGTGGGACTCCATTCCAGAGATAGGTGTACTCCAGTCCAGGGTTTTGTGTGCTATAGCCATACGTCTCATGAGTACACAGGATTTTCCTCAGGATACTTGTTTTATTTAGCAGACATTTTCTGGCATATCTGTAGTCTGAAACTGCAATGCATTGTGTCATTACCTAGTGCCAGACATCCTCAGATCATCATAGTGGTTTATCAGAGGAATACTAGTTGTATGATGCATAGACCAATATTATGAGGGCAGTTATGTAAATTCTTTCCCAACAGGGGCATTTGTGAGGTGTGGCTACAGGCAGTATAGTAATGACACACAGCTGTATAAACAGTCCAGCAACCTGATGATATACTGGCTGGGGATCTCCTGCTTGTGTGGTATCTTTCTAACCTGAGATGTCATATCCTTGTGTGTGCATACCTCTGAGCTGTACATTTTGTGGCAGGTTGTCCATGTGTTTGGCTAGAGGTTTCATCCTTTCTACGTACACATGTTTTTTATGGCAAGTGAGTTACATATAATTGAATTTTGATGTTACAAAATAATACAGACATTACAGAATACATAACCTTCAGACCATTCCCACTACTACAAACCCGTCACCCTACCAACTTTCTTAGTATGTAAGGGCGATATTTACAACACATACCTATCACTGTGCCTTTGTTCCACTTTTCTTTCTGCTCTTGTCCAGAAATCTTGCTGTCAGAGGTTGGGAGTTATGGGTGTGGATACAGAGTGCATTCAACTGTGCAGGCATGTCCATTATTTGCAAAAGCAAACATGAAAAAAAGGATTATTGGGAATGCCCCTGGCAACAGTACCACAAAGCACTTATATTCACAAAAGCCTTGGCACTTCTGCTACACATCCTTCTTCAAGATGTCAGTAATATGTGTAGAATATTCCCCGTAGCACTGTGACTTCCAGGTATGTCAGTGGCAGAGCAGTGGGTGTCACTGACATGTATAACAGTTGGCACTGCAGTTATCTGCACATGGTCCTGTCAAAGGCAGCACCATACCTAGGTCAGTACAAGACGACTGCCAGGAGAACATGCTGGACAGATCCAGACAGTATTAACCACACATACACATAGCTCATTGACCCCTGCATACTGTGGACAGGCAACATGTTTTCATGTGTATTGGTACGGCTCTGCCAATGTGTGCTATGCTGCTATTTCCATGCAAGCATGTATTCATTTTATTTATTTATTTTACATTTGTTGACCGGGATAGTCCGACTGGATACATGTCCATTTTCAGCCGAGGGCTGGGGAGAAAAGTTCCAACATATATATGGAAAAAGTATTACATATAACATGAAAAGCACCATTTACTAACTTAATATGACAAGCAAGTTATACAGTCCAACAAATTGTAGAATTAGATGAGGCTGTAAACAAACAAAATACTGACTCAGCTAAAGTTGTAAAGAAATATTTTTAGCACACAATTCTAAACCAGGGAGCTAACCAGGACTAGAGCAAGGACATAACCAGTGTAATTTGTGATATAGTTAGAGACTTTTTTTGAATTGGGCTAAGGAAGGTTCTAGAGTGAGGTTAGCTGGGAGGGAATTCCAAGTTTTACCAGCAGAGTTTGCAAACAGAGAGTTACTGGCTGAGTTATTGGATTTGATTGTTTGTACCAGCAGTCTGTTGGATGAGCGAAGTGATTTAAGGTTGCTATATGCGATGATTATATTTTTAAGTGCTGGCATATTATCTGGTTGGTTAAGGATTTGATATGCCACTGTAAGCTGGTTATACTGAAGTAGGTTTGACAGTTCTATCCAGCCAAGCTGTTTTAGATTGTGACAGTGGTGTGTCCTGTGGGGCATTCCAGTGGCAAACCTGGTAATGTGATTATAGCAGCTAGAGAGTTTGCTAAGATCATATTTACTTAGGTTGGTTATGTTACTGCATTTGTGTGGGTATATGGGAGGGCACACCTGTCCACTGTACATATTTGCACAGACTGTGCTGGTATTTGCTTTATATTTTGTTTCCATTTACCATACTATTGTGCCCTGTCTTGGGGACTGGAGGCATATCAGTAAAGATCCCAGGTCAGATTGTACTGGCTTACATTTGAGTTTCAGACTTCTTACCCTTCATATCCTTACTGCAACTGTGGGTCTTGCTGTCCTATCACTATGTGAGTCTGTAGGAGGGTTAATTCAACATTGCCACCATTTGTGTGACATTTCTCTGTGGTTTTCTACAGCTGACTTGCTGTGTGGGTGTGAGGGATGATTATGGGACCCCCACCCTCACATCTATGCCTGTGACCTTTGACTTCCCCACTTAGTTGTCCTCACACCTATACTGCAGTGGGATTTCACACCTTGGGTACTACTGCATAGCATGTGGAGACCAGTTTTGGCCAGATATTTCCTGGTGGCCACATAGCTGTCTGTTTTGTGCTGCTATCCCAGTAGGCCACCCCATTCCCTTGCATGCATGCAACAGCATTACCATAGATATGCTAGCAGAACATATTATTCCAATCATTTATTGTTAAGAAGACTGACTTACCTTGTGCTTGTTGCAGTTATGAGGACAGTGCTTGAGGGCCACCTATGTTGGATGCACACAGTACACTGACTGTACATGGTAAGTTACAGGTAATGTGATGTGTGTGTCATCGATTTTACTGTGTGTGCAAGTCAGAGAGAGGTGTCAGTCCCTGAGGTCCCTACAGTGTCAGTGGGTGTATTATGTGTTGCCTCTTTGCCAAGGTCTGAGTATACTGGGCATGCCTCCATCTGCCTATGGGAGCAGGCTCAGGGGCCTCCTCTTGTAAGTCCCTCTGTGCCTGTCAGGACCTTAGCAATGGTGACGGCTGTGTGGTCCTTCCCCGTGCTGTTTCTGCTGCAGCTGCTTCCACAGGATCATATTGTGTACCATGGCAAATACTATGAACATGTGTGCACATGTGGCTGGAGAGTACTGCAAGGCTTCACCAGATATGCCAAGGCAGCAGAACCGTGACTTCAGCATCCCAAACACATGCTCTATAATGATCCTGGTTTGTGTGTGTGCCTAATTATGGTGTTCTTGTGAGGGTGTGTGTGCATTTCTGATGGGTGTCATCATCCACGGCTCCAGTGCATAGCCAGCATCCCCCAACAGATGGCCATACAGGACAAATGCCTGGTACAGCTGTGATGAATGCCAGATGTGGGAGTCGTGATACCTTCCAGGGCTGCCAGCACACGCATTCATGATTATGCCCTGGGCATTGCACATGACCTGTCAGTTAATGGAGGGGAAGCCCTTGCAGTTTATGTAGACACTACCCTGTTCACCAGGTGTTGCTTTGATGTCGATGTGCATGCAGTCTGGGGCACCCAGTACCTCCAGGTATTCTGCTACATGGTGGAAGAGACGCATATTGCTGGTCCTCTCCTCACAGGTGTTGGGGAAGTAAATGTGCTCACCAGCATGTGGTAGCATGGCATCCAGGAAATGGTGGAGTACCCTGGATGCAGATGCCTGTGAGACCCCCATGGTGTCCCCAATAGGTCTTTAAAAAGTACCTGTAGCTAGAATTCTTAAGGCCACACATACCTTTGTATCTACTGGAATGGGCTCCCCTCCATTGGTTCTAGCTCTGAGTTAAGGCCTGCACAGCTCAGTGATTTGCTGCAGTATGTCTCTGTCCACCCTGTAGCGTTATACTATCTCCAGATCATGTGGCCCCTGGTAGGTTACCCTGGGTCTGAACACTCTTCTCCTCCTCCTTGGTCTGTAGCGGTTGTCAGCATTATCCTCCTCTCTGCCCTCAGCCTCTAGCATATACTGATAGATCAAAGCAATGGCAGCCCCTAACATTTTTCCAGTTAAAATTCCCATGCATGTATACACCAGTGGTGCAGAGTTTGTGGGAAAAAAACAGACTGTAAGGTGTTTACATACTTTATACTGTTGTGCTGCAGATGCTGCATGTATGATTGGCTGACTATGGTACATTCCAGCTGCCACCTATATTACTCATTGCTTTTATTTGGCCACTGTGAGTGTTAGAGGCATTACTGATAATTTGTGCATGATTGCCTTTATTCTGCTGTTGCCTTTTTTTTTTTATTATTTTTTTACTTTCAGCTGTGCAGCCACCTGCTGTATTATTATGTGCTTTGCCTGCCCATTGTAAGTTGCAAGAGTTCCATATTAGTGATTTCTACTTCATTTCTCCTTTATTGTGCATTTGCCCTTTATTTTGTTTTTTACATCATCTCCCATTTTCAGCTGTGCAGCCATTTGCCAGCTGTATTAATGAATGCTTTCAATGGCCCATTGTGTGTTGCAGTATTCCATATTGCTGTTTGTACTGCATTTCCCTTATTCTATTATTTCCTTTTATTTTTCCTATTTCCTTCCTGTTTAATCCCCGGCGTGCCACCCAGACCCATTTAGCTAGTGTAAACAGCAAGAAATGGCCCTCCCCTGACTGCGAACATGCACCTCAGTTCATGGAATAAGACTATACAACCTCAGACACACCTCCTCGCTGAGCTGTGCTTAGCTAAGCACAAACCAGACCAACAAAACTCCAATGTGCTTACAGCAAGCATGACACACCCCCTTTTCATGTTAGTTGCTCCTCCTGTCTACACAGTGGTGTTAGAGCACCTACACGGTTAGGTGCAGTGTGACACTTTGAAGAAATTTGTGATTCAGTATAAGTCCCCTCATTAACATACCCCAGTGCCTTAATCCCTAGTTACTGCACTACACATGAGCCTTCCCCCTTAGCAATCACTGTTGCCTGCCATTGTTTACTTTCTGCATGCCATTGGCTATAATGGCAGAATGCAGATTTCCATACTACTGATGTTTCACCCATTTTTTTTTTTATTTTCTGACCCTCCCATTCGCGTACCACTTCCCACACATTCAGTGGCTGAGCTAACAAAAATAAAAGTTTAATTTTTTATTCATAGGGAGCAGTTTTCCATGCCAGTGGCCATATATTTGGCCATTGGCATCCATAACTACTTTAATACATGCTTTACTGAGAGCTGACATGCCTCTGTTGTGTTTTTTGCAGAAATGTATTCAGTTAGTAACCGAATACATTTCTGCAACTAACACTGTTCCTGCACAGAGACCTGGCAGGTTGGTGAATCGCTAATTCACCTCATTTGCATGGTTTTCACCAGCAAATGAGGTGATTAGCATCCTCCATGGGTTTCCGTGCAGGAACGGTGTTAAAGCACTCATGCATGTCAAAACGGCACGTACCTGGATCTCGAGCCAGCCATTTTTCCATGCAGGAGCGGCTGCACTGTTCCTGCATGGAAATTTCATGCATGAATCCTGCTCACTGTCTAAAAGTTACAGACCAAATCTATTCCTAATAGTATTTCAGCCAATAATCTTACAGAATCCAAATAAAATTGAGTACTGTAACTACCCTTTACATATTGTACATATCTGTGTTCACTTAGTATTCTCAGTAGCCAGTGTTGACATTTGTGTACTGATACCAAAGTAAGGGAAGAAGACAATACATATTTTCATGTATTAGTGGCTTGATCATTTGCAAAGTGGGCAACTAACAATTTAAATGGAATGATTCTCAATGTCGCCTCTCTCCCAATCTGCCATGCAGATACATCACTTCCTATATACCACATTTGTAATGTAATCAAATTCAAAATCACTGTATCACTGGATATGGGCAGACCTCAGTCATAGCAACCTGCACTGATGATTGCATTTCCTTCAACCTCCATAGGTGAGTGTTTGTTCAGCTAAGTGCTATTTAGTTCACAAACTTCATCATCAGTGAATGAACTGGTAGAGAAGGTACTGGGAACAAGCATTCACTAAATGATGTCTCTCAACACTACTATAACAGAAAAGTCTAGAAAGTCAAATGTAATGGTTCAGTGTGGGCAAGCAAGGTCTACCAAATGAGTATTACCATATTTCTCAACTCTCTAGATGTTCGCCTCATATTTTTGGTCTCTTTATTATAAACTCTGTGGCTTTCTGGCAAATTACTGAGGACTGAAATCTCTAAATAATAACATAAATCTGAGTTTCAGAATTCAAATCCTTCATAAAATGCATGTTAAGTCAAGTTCTGTCATTCTAGCAACTTTCAAAGTTTATAAGAGCAATATTCAAAATTTGTCCATGTTTTAGGGTCTTTGTCCCCTTATTATTTTAGGTTTTGTCCAGATTTCTTGTGCTAAGAGGTGGAGAGGTATTGGTATTACAGAGGTGTATAAGATATTGGGGAACATTTGAAATCAATGTTTCCCGAGCTGTAAAGACAAAATTATTCAAAAAATACCAAAGGTCTTCCCCTTCTGTACCTGAAAGATGACACCACAAATAAATAAATAATTTATCAAAAACATTGCATGCTTCTTGATAGAAAACTTCATCAGAATAATTACATTCCATATTACAAACAATAAATAAATTTCCATTAATCACATAACTCGATTATGTAACAGCAGTCTGTCACTTTAAAGACACCTATGATAAATATTATGTAAAAGTAACATATAACTATTCAATAATTTGTAACTTCACATATCAAAAACCCAGTGGACAACAGAAACATTTAACATTTAGAATAAAGTATTTATCTGTGGCTTCACCTTTCATCTACAGGAAGGGAAGAGAACTGGGGGAACATCCAAACTACCAAACTAAAGCAACATGCTTTTGTCAGAAACAAAGGTACAATTAAAAAAGAAAAATAAAATACTTCTCAAACAATTAGGGAGTATAAGCAAAAGGACAGTAAATAATAGCTAAAAGAAAGCAAAACAATCCAATAAAAAAACAGAAGGCTAATCTAAGGAAAGTATAGATAATTCAGTGAAGGAGTGAGAGCACAGCTTTCAAAGATGCATAAGATAGCAAAGATAAGGGGGAACAGTAGAATGAAATGAAAATAATGATTAAATAGGATGATTAAAAACAGAGCTCCTGAACAGGCACATTATCACACTATTCATGAAATAAGAGATAGGACATTTCTTACCCCCATAAGAACTCCAAAGATAAATAAGCACAGAGCAATGAAACCTTATTCATCTTAGAATTCTTTGACAACTAAAGAGTAATTGCATACTATTAACTAATATATGTAACATATTATCAAGCCTTTCACAAAAGTGGCAATGAAAAGAGAGACTGGAACCTACTGGCCCAATACTTTGACCTCTGACCTCTGTTATATGGAACTTATGGAATCGCTGTCATACGAAAGAGCATTTTGAATCTCTGGGAGCTGATACGGCATGGGCCAAAGACAACAAAATGTCAATACCATCATGTCATTGCAGATAAATATGTTAAATTCTTTCTCTGGGTATCCGGAGTGATATACTAGAAACAGTATTGGGTATGGGTAAAGTAAAGGCATTTAGCATAACAACAATTGGGTAGACTTGTAGTGGGCATACTGCCCAGCCTCTTAGTGCAAAAATCTGTATGAAGCCAAAAATAATGGGAGAACAAAGGCCCAAAACCAAATGCAGATTTTAAATATTGCTGTTACAAAGTTAAAATGTTAAAATAACATGTTTTGCATTAGCATGTATATTCTGAAGGAAAATTTGTCAGAGATTTGGGATGTATGGCTAGGCTTAAAAAGGCCCTTGTGGTCGTTAGCCTAGTAAACTCCCATGAACCTATGATATGAAGTCAGAAACTGAAATGTTTCTAATTATTTTATAATGTACATCCCCAATGATTTACCAGAAAACCACACATTTTGTGAGGAACAGACTAAAATATAAGGGATAAATCTGGACATTCTGCTACAATCTGGACAGTTGAGAAGTATAATTGTGGGTCCCAGTAGCAGCAAGAACTTTGAGACATTAGTTTACCAAGATTATAAAAAGGTACCTTGTAAACAGAATTCATTCAGATTAAATTATTATGTTCAGTGAGACACTACAACAGTAAGTACTTAGGCCATCCCATTTTTGTTTCTATAGAAGTGGCATTTTCAAAGTTCTTTGAATTAAATGATTTTCTTTTTTTTTTTTTGAAGCACACTTACGCAAAAGGCTTTTTACATACGAAGGCATATAAAAGATGAGAGGAAAGTTACTGAAATGAAATGATAGTACAGCAAAAATGTTGCATGGAATGTAAGAGAAGTCACAATGAGGTTAATATGTATACTTTGAAGAAATAATACATAGAGAAAACCGCTGAGAGCTTATAATCAGAACTGAGAAAGGAGCCAGGATCTTGAGTCAGGTAGCTGGAAGTCATATGAGAAAGATTGTCAGTTCTGAATTTTGTCTCAAACTAACTGTGTATCCCAATGGCATAAAGGTCTGAGAAAATGTATGTTATGTCTGCATTTGCATACACTACATACATTTTGAAGAGAAACTGGAATCAGAAGTTGGACTGGACTAGACTAAATACACAGAAATGCATTCTTTCCCACTGAGCAGCAGATTATTACTGTATGCAGCGTGTGGCTTATAAATGGTCATTCTATGAAAATTTCTGTGAAAATATAAACATAGGTTAATGAGTGACAAAGACCACTGCTTTCTTCTGTAACATATACGTTGTTGAATCATTTCTCAGCACTCTTGCCTCACAGGATTCATTAATAATAAAGAAGGTTGAAAAGGATTCATGACTCACCTACCTTCACATAACCAAACTTTTAACTAAACTGTTAAGACTCAGAATAAATTATTTATGCAAGGGATTTACCTCCCAATGATGGGAATTTATCTTAGAGGCAGCTCACAAAATATGCGAGAAGAAAAAAGGCGCACAATGCACTACCTCTCAGCAATTATGCTATATAAACTGACCTGAGTACATGGTATTTTTATTCATTCTTTGAAAATGGATAAGATCCATTCAGCACATGTGCCTATTTTCAGGGGTTGGGTTATTAAACTTACATTGTATGACAATGGCAATTGTAGAAATAAAATTCACTTTTTCAAGAAACAATCCTTTCTTAATCATTAATGAAATCTTCATTTACATTACTTATCCATTAATCTAACTAAGATGAAGAGTAATTGGTGGTGAATGGAGGCAAAGCAAGCAGATGAATAAAATTAAAAAAGCTACAAACAGAGTTACAGGTAGTTAACTATTAGTTTGGCAGTTGGGACAGAGGGATACGCCTGTGAACTGTGGTACAAGATTTGATTTCATCAGCTGTCATTTGCCTACCATGTGACCACAGAAAATAGATTGTATGTCCAGTGAGCCTACCTGGTTAATAAATGGGTATTATTTTTCGAGCTACTACCGAGCTCTGATGGCATCTTTGAGAAGTCTGGCAAATCATCAAAGCAAACACAGTCTACAAATGTAAAGGGCACAGGATATTGGAAATGGAGAGATTCTAATCTACCTAATGGAATTCAGGACAAATGTAACATTCACAGTCAAATATGACTGCACTGAGAAGGAATTAAGAATAGCCATAGCAAACTGATTGTTTTAAGCTGCTTCAGTTTCTGTCACTCTTAAGTTATGTCATTCTGGAAATTCTAAGATATACACAAGAATCTCTAAATCATAACATATTACATTTTCCACATATAATTTGGGCAATTTAATTGTAAAGGATAAACATAATTTGCTAGACTTAATATAACTCCCACCACCTGTTAATAAAGCTGTTCCCTTAACAATGGTTCTCAGACAAGCTGTTCAGAGGTTTACTAAGTACATCTTCAGGTAAGATAGTTTCACCTGCATACCTACTGCAAACTGTAACCAGGAGATTGCACAGCTTGTAACTTAAGACAAGGTGTTAACATGTAGAAAATCAGTCCTGCTGTGTACACCTTTCCCCAGATAGTCATTACTGCCACTCATTCCATGTTAACACATCATTAAAGCATTTACTTGATGGCATAGAGATAAAAAATGTTTTTGTAACAAAAACAAATAAATACACAAATAAACAGGTTATACTCTGCACTGAGAAATTGATATCTTGTCTTTACTGTAGTATTACCTGCCTTGGAAACACAGTATTGGCAAAATATTTACTCAAATACATTTGTAGAGCATAAAGGAAAGCCACAGTTATTAACTCATTAACACCTATGTGGTATGAAATGTCACACCTCTAGCACCCTTTATACATCTTGCATTCTAGAGCATTTTCTGAAAAGTAAACTTAAATGTAAATATTTTGTGAACAGTAAAAGCTATTAAAACTGTACAAACAACAATGTTATCAATGAGAAATATTATTTACAGGCATAATAGTCAGTGCATTTATAGCCATTCCATAAATATTATAAAATCATTATAATGTGCACAATCCACAAATTATAGTTTTGGTTAAACATTCATCAACAAATATCTTAGAAACCATACAACTTAAGCATATATTGTACAAAATTGTTTGCTAACCAGACATAAATCTTCACATGACAAGAAAGTCTTCTATGAGTGCATGTTTATTGAGATAGTTACTGAAATATGAAAACATATGCTTCATTATATAATTAGCAATATAAATAACACTGAATATCTCTCAAGATGTGCATCTTTAGAGCAAATATCAAACACAGTTTTTTCAATAACATATAAAGTTTCACCTGATGTACTACAACAGTTTGTATGTCATTTGTTTGTGTTAAATACATATGGAATTGCGTATTTTTGCAATCACTAACAAACAACTAGCAATATTGCAGGTACAGTGTGATAAAAATGGACATTGACAATGAATTTTCCTGTCGCCCACTATGCTGTATTACAACATTTCCCCTCAATAACACTTAGGGCTCTCAGTTATGAAAATATGAACATAAATATTAAAATGACAATTATAAGTGATAAACAGAGATGAATTTCTCTACTGTAGGACATCGTAGATTAACACTCTTTAGTATCATTTTATTATTATACAATGACAGGTCATTTACATTCAAAAGCGTGCACTCTGATTGGTCCACCCAACCACTGTGGCCATTGTAAATCAAGCATATACCAATAGAAAAACGTCCAGTCACCCGGACTTTCTTCTATTAATATATAGTACAGAGCTTTCCAGTTTCCTTGACTTTTAAAAAAAAATAATAAACTTTGAAATCCGGACAGTACACAGGTACGAGAGAGACTAGAGACAGAAAATACAAGGAAAATCAGGTACATTATGCAAAACTAAAGAAACGTACCTGATCATCTTTGCATGTTTGCCTTCTCTCTCGTACCTCTAAAATGTCTGGATTTCAAACTTTTTTTTTAATTTAAAAAAAAAAAACTCAACAGAGATCTTCCTTTCTCCATTGCTTCCTCTTCAAAATACTGATGTGCAGTGTAAGTATGGGAACATAAGTTTCATAAGCATGTACAGTAAAACAAGAATGCCCCAGGACACGGAAAAAAAGCAGAACACCATAGCGCTGTTATACAAAGACATTATTTAAGAAAAGTAAGTAATTGTTTTCTTAAATAATGTCATTGTATAATAGCAGTAACCAACTCCTGGGTGTCATATATTATGAAAAATTACTTTTCTTAAATTGAAGATTTACCCATGGTTACCTTTGTTTAATCACTCAGGTTTTGCTCACATGATTAAGCCATACCAGCCATGGGTAAATTTTCAATATACCACACCCAGTCATTGGTTATTGCTATAATAACTCCTTGTGGTTGCTAATACTGTCTGTTATTAACTAGAAACACGATTCAAAAACTACTTGGACACCATAAAGAGATATGGATGTGAACTGGAAGTATACAAAAAGATACTACAGGCTTGAATTAATTAAAATAAACAAACCTTTAATGGAAAAATACATGTTGCTGCTCTTAGTGAAAATCTTGAAAACTATTAGAAAAAGATATTTAATCAGAATACAAAGCATAAGTGCTGGAAGTTGCATCATTATACTTTTATACCAACTTTATCCATTTCAGGAAGCCAGGATCACAGCATTCATAATGGTTACAAGGGAGTAAGCAGCCCTGGATGAGATGCTGTCCATCACTGGGTACCAACAGGCACACTCACACCTAGGTCTGATTTTCCATCACAAGATGACCTGAATATTGATCTCTTCAATGTGTGTACAAACAATAGACCCCAAAGAAACTTCATATGAACCCCAAGAGAACTTGCAAACGTCACACGGAATGGTCCCAAACCAGAAATAGATTCAGTAAGCCAAGCAGTATGAGACAGTCTATGACTATTGCTAGAAATCTGTTCAGTATACATGTCTTATTCACAAAAGGGTAAAGGAAGGATGTGCAAGGCAAATGTAAAGGTGATCTATGGCATCTGAAGGGGTATCACCTTTCCAATCTTACACAATAAAGATCACTCTTGGAAAGTGTGTTTTGATCTGTGGAAGCAGACTAAATTTCAGCAACAGAGCAGCTTCTCTGGAGTTACCGATTTAGCTATTGGGTACAGTCATTTTTAAAATAAAAAACCCTCAATAAACCCAATAGTAACAGACCATGCCTCTCAACTGTCCAGATTTCTACAGAATGTCCAGATTTTGTACTGCATATTTTGGCCTGTTCCTGATATAATTTGTGCTTTTCTGGCAAATCATTGAGGATTGAAGTAGTTAAGTAATGACAAACATTTTCAGACTTTATGTCCTTCAGTAAATGCATGCTAACAGAAAAACAGTTATTCTAGCAACTTTCTAAGTTTATAACAGCAACATCTGTCCCTATTTTGGGCCTTTGCCCCCTCCCCCCATTATTTTAGGCTTTGTACAGATTTCTTACACTAAGAGGTTGAGAGGTTTATAGAAAATCACATACTAACTGTTTAAAACTAATGTTATCCTCTTGCAGTTCAACATGAGGTGTAATAAAGCCACTGTGACTCAGCTTATAAAAAGCAAGTAGGTCACTTCATTCAAGACTAAGTTTATAATAGCTAAATAAGCAGACAGACAGATGAAACAGTGAAGTGAAGATGTTGTATATAAATGACTCTTGTATAATGTCAGACATCCTTCTGGACAAGAAGCATTTAACCAAGGTCACTTACTGGATACAGGGGGTTGGGAGGGTGGCCTAATGGTTAAGGTGTTTGCCTTATAAACACAAGGTGCAGGGTTTGAGTCTCACAAGGGATAATTGGCTAGGCTTAAAAAAAGGCTCCCAAGGGCAGTTAGCCTAGTACTAACCTATGAACCTATGAACCTGTGTGTGTGTGTGTGTGTGTGTGTGTGTGTGTGTGTGTGTGTGTGTAATATTCCACTGTTGCTCTTAGTGTGTGTATGTGCGTGCACGTGTGTGTGTGTGTGTGTGTGTGTGTGTGTGTGTGTGTGTGTGTGTGTGTGTGTGTGTGTGTGTGTGTGAGTGTGTGTGTATGAGAGTGTGTGTGTAAATATGTGGAAATACTTTATATCTATGATTACCAGCAGACTCTATGGCTCAGAAGTATGGAGTCCTGATTACTAACACAGTTACCTTGGATTCATTATTTAAATCTGGCACCAGGTGGCAGTGAGTAGCCATCATCCCAGATGAAGGATGCTAGCTAGGTCTTGTTGCTTGAGAATTACTGGTTACATAGATCTGCTCTTCCAAGAGCAGATCACAAGGCACTGCACTTCAGCCTACTTGAACAAGCATACATGCAGAAGCCAGGCCAGTAGTGTGGGTTCTTCTCCCACTCCTTAGTAGTGAAGGTCTAATCCCAACCATCTGCTGGTTGGCCACCAGATGGCAGTGAAGTTAGGAGAACACAAGGAAGTAGACCAAGTTCGGACTAAACTAAAGGACATTGATAAGACATATGTTCTCTGGAAAGACGTGTCCGTCCTCACCCCATGGATGATATGGACTACTAAATGCTGAGAAACATAGGGAGAAGGAGAGGGTCAGTCAAGAGGCTGTGGGCATTGACAATTAAATTGTAAAAAAACCCAGACATATATAAAAAAAAAAGAAGGTCCAATGCAGATAACATTCGATAAAACTGTAATAATGAAGCAAACAATGAAGTTTATGTTGAATAACTGACTTAGTTACCTGTCACCAAGTATTTTGTGTGCTTTATTGCTGTAGTGTGTTATTATTATTAAGCCAAAATGTTAACAGATTAGAAATCTGATGTGTCCTGATTCTGTGTCAGTAGAGAAGCTTTTTCACTTGCATTGAAACACTTTGTTCTAATCCCCCAGCTGAGTCCACTTCAGTGGCATTATAATTTGGTGATTTGATTTTGCTGATTTACAAAGTTGCCTGTTTTCTACAACTAGAATTTAAAGAAAATGTGTAAAGTACAATGTGGTTGGCTTTGCTCACCTGCAACCCCTAAATGTATTTTGTTTATTCCATATCCTTTTAAAGTTGACATTAAGGCAAGTTATTGAAAGACATCTTCAACTTGCACTGTCACTCACAAACATAATGTCTTTGTTGATTAGGAGGATGTAATCCAGAGAGGAAGGTGTCATTTAAAGACTATAAACTGCTATAGTTAAGGCTCTGATATGCCCATCACCACACAGTTCTGTAACACTTCCATTTTATTTGCAATCCTCACCATTCAAGATGGTGAGATCATGGATCTAATTCCCATTGTGCAGTTATTTGATTTGTGTGCATAGCAGCTTAGTGCAGATTTTAAGACTATGACTGATACATCTATGTCTGTAACAGTTTTGAGTCTGATTCCCTCTGCCTCCACTTGCTCTTTCACACCAACCATTAAGTCACTCTCTCACCAGATGGCGCTCATAGACTGAGCCTGAAATGGATTCATGTGGATCAGCATTCTACTCCAGTTAAAATACATATGATATGACATGATGTGATATGATATGATATGACAAGATATGATATGATATAATATGATAATGATATGATATAATATGATAATGATATGATATAATATGATAATGATATGATATAATATGATAATGATAATGCATCTCTGTTCCCTGTGTAGTATTTTCCATGAGTCATCTTCCTTTTATTTCTTCTTTAATCCATCCTTATGGCATTGTAACAAAGAGAGACACAGGTGGTATCCTGTGCTGACTACAACCTGGAGGTATCCCTTATTCATTAAATACTGTTGTCAAGTAGTACTCCCTATGCTAATTCCTTTACTGTCACTGACTAGCATAAATGCATGCCCTGTTAATGACTAAGGGCATTTGTCAATTTTGTAGTAGATCTCGTCATGTATGTGCCCAGCCCTAAAAAGGGTGAAACTGTAGTCCATGCTCCAGTTTTGTTGCCAAACATTAACTTCCCTGATGAGAAGTTTCATGACTTTCCCTTTGTGAACTGCACAGAACACCCCTAAAATAGAATGGGTCATTTTCCCTGTTTGAAACCACTGAATAGCTGTAAGTTCTACTCTACTCCTTATCTTTTTTTTAGTATGTCTATATCCAGGCCACAGCTCACAACATAGACATGACAATGAGACTTTCATCCGCAGCCAACAACTTAATTGTTATATACATTTTCTTTTTAACTATATAAATTATGTTTCAAAGGAGCTGCATTACTTTCTCTTCTTCCCTTTTGCCTATGTCAGTGCGGCTCTAAAATCAAACCACTCAGTATGAGTTGTACTTTCTTTTTTTGAGAATATCTGTAGCTCCAGGCAATGGGGACTTCATCATTTCTCTATATGATATGAGTGAATATGAACACCATGTGTCTTCCTGACTGTCCAACATAACACAGAAAGTATTCATTTGTTACATCAAAAGGGAACTTATCTAACTCATGTCATTTAGCCTATCTGAGGCTACAGTAAAATGATAACAATGCTTCTGATTGGAGTTCCTTAATGGAGTACTTGTGGTCTCGATGACTACCTGTTGGGGCTAAATTCACCTTCATATTTGACTTCAGGCCTGTGAGACACATGTAGATGGACCAGTATTGCAATGTGTAGAAAGATTTTGTGACAAGTTTCACCCAGAATTGTTATGTTCCATCATTGCTGGCACCTTAGTACAGTAACATCCACAATCACTGTTCCTCATCATTGCTGACTTCCTATTACAGCAATCTAGGTCCTTCTTCATGAGAGCCACCTGATGGACAGATGTGCTCTTCTGAGAGCAGACAACAAAGCACTTTATTTCAGCCTGCCAAAAAGAATATATATACTGGCCAGGAATGTGGAATTCTGCTTTCAATCTGCAGGCCTTATTTCAACCATTTGCTGGTTGGCCATCAGATTCCAGTGAAGTTAGAAGAAAGCAAGTAATGTGGTACAGCTATGAATGATGGCCTATAACACTGATTGGTATGATCTGGAAATGTCTGCTTCTTCTTAATAGTAAGACGGAAAGGCATATATTACTGGTCTCATTCTGATGACATCCAGCTTTACCTCTTCTTCACTCAAGACGCTGTACAAACCTTTTACTGTTCTTGAGTTAGTGTGATAACCAGCCTTCAGTGGATAGACCATAGTTGGCTATGCTGCCCACTATCATCCATCACATCTTCCTCTCCTTCACCCTTCTGCCTTATAATTTTTTGAGCAAGTTGATTAGAATGTGTTTGCTGTATCTAATATATCATGGATGAGGTATGTCACTTGATGACAAGCTGATGTCAAAAGAGAAGGTTTCATCCATCATCAAGTAAAGCCTAGATAATGCTCTTTATTCCATGCTTAGACTTATTGATGATTCATGTGCAGGAGTAATCCCACTTAGACAACTTCAGTGCTCGTTATCTTGAACTTATAGTTGGAGACCTGACTCAGCTACAGTGAGTGTAGAATTTGTTAGAAAGTCTGCTACTTTGGCTACTTCATAGACATACTATCAACATCTGTCTTGTATAATCTGCAGTAGATACCAGTCACTGCTAGGGATGGCTTTAAGATTATGATATGTTCTTGCTTTCAGTGTCCCTCACAACACAGATTCTGCTTATTTAAAGGAGCAGCTGGTGCTGTATAGGGCAAAGCAACTCAAGTTGTCAAGTGAGGTGCAGTTGGCTTTTCTAAGGACATGTTTTTGAGATATCTGAAAGGTCATTTTCCCTGGATTGCACTGAAAATTTGAAATCAGCTTCCTTCCCTGATCCTGGCATGAACTCTGAGATATCATTCAAGAGATTTCTGAAGTACCCATCTGTACAGAAGAGTCATCCTTATGACACTGCCTATGTTTTTACTTTCCATAATTTTTAAAATTATTTTACTTATACAATCTTGCCTAAGAAACTTTTTTATTGTTTTCATTTGTATATTTTACTTGAAAAATGCCTAAATCTTACACATACACTTAAAATGAGTGATAAAAATTGAATATATGCCATCCACAAGTCAACATGCTACACCTCTATCATCACTGTCGAAGATGTGACATGGAGAGTCACTTGGCTCCATCCCTGGTGGTTCCATCCTGTGAATGTGGACCAGATTTAGTATTTTCCACAAGTGCAAGCTCCTCCCCACAAGTGCCACCAAAATCCATTATGTTCTGTTGCTGCTATCTACTTCGTGTGAGTACATTTAGGATCACTGTGATTTGCAGTTGCCACCCCCTTACCACAAATACCTTTCAAACCACTATGCTGCCCCACTTCTAGCTCCTCCCTATGAGTCCTTTCCCAAGGCTGCAACCAACAAATCCCATCCTGTCCCACTGCTGGCTCCTTCTTCCAGCGAGTTACTGCCAACAAAGATCTTCTGCTTGCATCTTGCCTTCTGTTGCCACAAGTGCTCTCACTCTGCTGCCAGCACCTCCAGAGGTGCACCTCAGTCACCCAGAGTTACTATGTTTCAGCATTAGAAGTCTTTTCCTAGTACTACCACCAAGAAACCCTTTGCCGGCCAGCAACGTTGCTAGCTCCTTCCTATGCATGCCATCCAAAAACACCATGCTGCCCCAATGCCTGGCCCATACTATGAATGCCATGCAAAATCATTCTGCTGCCACCTGCAGTCTCTTTCCTATGAATGCCACCCACAGCCACTGTTACCTCACAGCAAGGTCCTTCCTATGAGTGCTCCCCAAAGTCACTCTGTGCTTCAGCACTGCAAGCTGCTTTCCAGAACTGTCACCTAGTATCATGATATTCCACCACAAGCAGCTCCGTCCCATGCATTTCACTCTGAGAAACTGCACTTACTGAATTCTGCAGCTTATTTCAGACCTGCTGTCACTAAACCTGTTGTAAAGGGACCCTCTTTCTCAGAAAAGAGTGACTAATGTCTGCATTAATTTGCCTCCTAGCCACAGCATCTAATAATACAGTAGAACCACCAAGCTCCCATTTTATTTTTTGCATTCTGGTGCTCTCTTACTAGTCAGAGAAGGGGTTCCTGGGGACTTCATGCTTTATTTTCATTCATTTTCTACAAAAAATACATTTTGTTTTTTGTAATAAGTCCCAGTATGGAATAATATATTTCGTCACTATATACATACAAAGATCATCAATATTTGAAAAAGAATGCAAAATGCACAGAATTTTCTCTAAATTTTCTGTTCTATATTACAATTATTGAAATTCTATCATCACTAAAAACAAAACCTGTGTAATTTAAGTAGGCAATCAAACAAAACTGAACTTATGTAAAGCAATACCACTGGTAGCTGCTACCAGTTTTGCAGATATGAAGTAGATTAAGCAATAAAAGGCTTCCATATGTAGTGGTTGAAGAAGCATTCATTATCCACAAAGGTGACTATGTCATTTAATGAAAGTATCTATTTTCTGTTGTAAGGCAGGCGTCTTTATGAAGCAAGTATGTGAGAGGCTACATTTATTGAAATTAAAGTCTTAAATTGTAATCCTGATACCACAGTTTTGTCCAAGTTAGGCCCTCTTGGAGATCCAAGTGTCTTCAGGGGGCTGATGATAGCACCACGGTTGCAATCAACTATTAACTTTGTTGGCCAAAAGTCTTTAATGATAGATTAGACAACACAAGGCAGACAATAAATGGAAGTGGCAACAAGACACAGCACTGGTGTGCCCCACTGGTGACAAGTCTCTTGGAGAATAGTGTGCCATTTTTAGTAATAGAGTGGTGTCTATCAATGAGCCAGTGTACAATCCAACAAGCTACATGTTGATTTATACTGAGTTTTAGTGGTTTAGTGATGATGCCAGAGTTAGGTATAGTTTCAAAAATCTTGGCTAAGTCAAAGTAAGCTGCGTGCATGGAGTTACCCTCATATAGGGCTACTGTAACTGCTATCAAGAACTCAGCTAGGTTTAATAGGCATGCACAACTTTTTACAAAGCCAGACTGGTTTGGATCTAGGGATTCTACATTTTTTATGCTCTCGTTTATGGATTTTATGGTGATGCCTTCCTTCACATTGTAAATGATACTGGTGCGGCTGATAGGCCTGTTGTTAATAGGGTCTGAGGTGATAATGTCATACCATTACAGATAAAAGAAACATGAATTCACTCTTAGAATCTATGAGCCTCTTTTACAGATCTACCTTCAAGCCCATTTTTTCTAAATGCAGAGCTGTCTTTCTCAATATTTGTGTCCTGGGACAGGTTATGGTAGTCTGATGGAAAACATCCATTCTAAAACTCTATAAGTTTCAGAGTAGATGAGCTCTGCAGATAATAGCACCAGACAAAAAATGGAAATGAAAGAGAAAGCGCAACACATGTCGAGATTTACTGTCAATCTTGGAAAGTAGACATGAAAAGTGGTATGTACCAGGAGCTGTTTGCTTCTGCAAGTGAAGGCATAAGCTTTAAGGACTATATATGCAGTGTTAGCAAATATGTTGTACCTATGTCTTTCTAAATGAATATCACTGTACATTTTGTTTTCATATGGCGCTACACTTCTGGTCCACTTCAAACTCTGCTTTTGTCACGTAGCAAATTGCTACTTCGGTCCTCTATTAAAAAAGACACAGTATGTCCCACCTGGGAGAGTGGAATCTGAAGCAAAGAATTAAAGAAGATATAGTGAAGACAATGGTGGGTGTTCAGAAACATTTAGCATATATCATTGAGTGAAATATCATTATAAGGGGTAATATAAAGGGAGGTGGCAATTCAGAGAGACATATAATCCCATCGTGCTCCAGAAGAAATAGCTCTACATTTATGGTATGCAAATATCTACAGAGCAACATGCAAATGAGTATTGTCATGCATATTAGAACACCACATATGCAAATTAATAAAATTAAACATGACAAACTGATTCAGAGATATATAAGCCCAGCATTATGGCTGGCAGAGCTCATCTATTCTGAAAGCCAGGAATTCTCAATCTCTAGATCCTTTCCTTGAGCTAATATGCTTGAAACAACATCAGTCTTAGCTGAATAACAAGTATTAGGGTCCTCTCCAAGAGTCAGCATTCATGATAACACACATCATTAACCTCTACGTCACAGATGGATTTGCTGGTGATTGACATTCCATCATCTCCATGATTAGGACATTGTCAACCACTATTGTGTGGACAGAGACATAATATGGGAGTTAGTAGATATGTGTTGTCTTTACATGAATTCAAGAAGAACGTGTAGTCTGCTGTCTCTGTGGATACAAATGTTTGTGCAGCATTGAACTTCTTTGCTATAGGGACCTTTCAGCATTCAACAGGGTACACATTAAGAATTTCTCAGGAATCAGCTTCATGGATCTCATACCAGTTCCTTGACATAATGTTGCAGAATGTGAAGACATATATATATATTTGCATGGACAGCAGAGGAAAGAAGCAATAGTTTGCTGTAATTTCACAATGCAACACAATCTTTGGTTGCAGCCATATTGTCAATAATGCCTTACCTGCTCCACATGGAACCTGGTACATCAAATCAAATGGCTCCCACTCCATCAACTAGTAGTGTGTAATATACAGGGTATTACATATAATGCATCTGTTTTCCATCCAGGCAGTTTCTCTGATTCCCACATGTGGCACACGTGTGACCTCTAAGAACACTTCATGTAAGGTGATCTCCCACAGGGTCATATAGTTAGTAGCTGCATACATTGTCAGGTACATAGGCCATGATATACAGTTCTCATGTAAGCAGTTAGCAGGCCAGTTATAAAGGTGTGCACTGCCATGTGTTGCAGGTGTTGCTGGACATACCTTGGAACTGTGAATAATGACCCCACACCCAAAACCTCCCAGACCATGGCTGATGTGGTGTGTATTACCACACATTCACAGACATGGAATATTTTTGAATATGTGCTGTACTCATGCTGTTTAAATACATCCTGAAGTGCACTGCACTGCACTATGCACTGAGACCTACAATCAATTATGTGTGATGTATGCCATGTTATACAACATGGTAGTCCAGAAGCAAATACATCTTGGGAACATTGCAGTACTGCCCGAGAGACCTGTTGTAGTAACAGATGAAGAGTCCACAATTATAGGCCATGATAACAACAACATAGAGTAAAAAGGATTGCAGTGAATTGCCTGACCATGATATGCACCACACATTACATACCTAACCAACATAGGCCAGAGGATGGGCAGAATGCAATCATCATCATTTGCAAAGGTGGGATGGGGCATAGTGACAGGTGATAGCAATTTTATCATAGGGGTAAAGTTCATTGGAATTTTATGGGGTATCCACTCAGGTGGGTAGTAGATTGTGAGTGTTAAGAATGTAGCAGGCTAGAGCTGTTATGGTATAAACACTTCCCTTCTGTATGTACTGTGTGACCCCGAAGTTTCAGAACTTGATTAAGGATGGATGTGCACGAGTGCTCCTACACTATTACACTTTGGGAGTGTAATTGTGAAACCCACTGTGGCACTCCATGATCATAACCAATAGAATCATCTATGCCTTAGAGCCTCAGCTAAGCGTAGCACTCTGTTAGCCAAGAGGACAGTGTGAAACTTCAGGAAACAGAAGGGCTGGCCTGGTAAAGCATTGCAAGGGTGGAGCCTGATGAAAATCCTCATTCGCAAGCATAAGATTGTCCATGCCAGGTGTGGTCATTACTGTGTCCTGGGATGACAGTGATGCAGACTGTGGAAAAATGTATGTCATCTGTAAGCATGTCCTGTGGTTATTCACCTCCACAATCCAAACTCTGCAAGGCCTTAACCAGCATGGCCTGAAGAAGCACAATGAAGGGAAGTTGCCACCTGCCTCACAGACAAATCAGTGGATGTTATGTGGACTGCCAAATACCTCAGCATGTGTTTGTTTGCTCAAAGTACACATATGCCAAGTCACTCTCCCTGTGCCACAGGTTGTCCCACAGTCCATGCAGTTGTTATATGTCCTCATGCAGGCCACTCAGCATCATGATGAGAAAAAGCTGTCTGTTCCTGAATCACTGACCTGCACATCCCCAATTGATGCTATGTGAACTATTCAGTTTATGAAAAGGCATGGAATCGTGGTGGCTGTAGCCAACAACATGCCTGTCCCCTATGGTGAGTGCACACTCATTGAAAGCAGTGTGGCTGATGACTGCCATCTGTGGTAGAGACTCCTGCATAGACTGTGTGAGGCTCACTCTGACAGGACATCCTATGTTAAACACAGGTGATTCCTGAAGTTTTACCTGCCTCTCCACAATCACCTCATATGTGGGGAATGTGTGCATACCTTCCAATGTTAGCATTGTTGACAGTGTCTCTGTGTCATCTGACTGTGCCATATGCATATTGCCATCTTTGTATGTCACAGGTGACCTACTAACATCAGGCATACATAATCCTGCTGTGCTAGACCATGTAAAAGGGGGTATGTGAAGCATAAATATAACACACCTGTGCCAGTCTCAGTGCTGGAACATATAATTCACATCCCCCAACCTGTGGAACCCACAATGGTACGTGACTTTGATGTGAACTGCTAATGTTGCATACATACATTGTAATGGAGGGTGTCATAGACAGAGAGCAAAATCACAGAAGTGTTGTGCTGAATAAGTCTTTCTGATATGTGGGTCAATGTACAACTGGGAAAGATACCTGTTATGAATAAGCTGATGGATTCCTGATAGACACTTGGGCAGTTTTCAGCAATCCATCTCCCACATCCAGGCTATCCTGAGGTATGAGGGCTCTATCACTAACCACATACAAGGTTATTAGGAACACGTTCAGCTTTCTGTGTTGTTGGTCCACCTCCTGTGGTGGATCTGTTCCTGGCCATGTCCTGTACCTTGGTAATGGCATGTAGTATCATATCTGTGATTCTGAGATGCACCTGTCTTAATGTCCTATTATGGTCACCCACAGCACTGATGTCCACCACCACTCCCTGCCATGCCTAGTCCCGGAAAGTCTTGCTAACTTTACCTTTGACCAGATGCACATGCCATGTCTGCATAGGGTCTACAGTAATATCTCATTCTCCTGGTATGGTGGACTTTTCCAACCATTGCCTCTCTCTGGACCCATGACATAACATGTACACTTGTTGGCAACAGTTATGGGTCAGTGTGTGTGTGTGCGTGTGTGTGTGTGTGTGTGTGTGTGTGTGTGTGTGTGTGTGTGTGTGTGTGTGTGTGTGTGTGTGTGTGACTATCTTTGGCTAACCTCTGTGTCTAACCCCCTCCATTTGGTGACCACATTCCTATCTGCTGTCATGCTGTGACCATTCCCAGTCTGTCCCATGCTGACAACAGCAGTAGGTATTTTAGCACTGCCACCTTTATGTAGTATTATGCTAATGGTCAGTAGTGCTGTGCACATCCTGTGCCTCTCCCAGCCCTTCCTTCTATAAGCAGGGTGTAATATGGACTCTGTACATAGGCCACTGTATCACCTGTAGCATGTCTTGCACTTTGGCCATAGTGTAGCCCCTCAAATGAGACATTTACCTGCCTTGCCCTTGTTCTATGTCCTCTTTCATGGTAACCCACTCAATGGGTGTTTACCTGTCATGTCTATGTACTATGTTACCTCACCCTCATCTAATATTTCCTCTCTGACCCTTTTGCATGCATCCACAGTCAGTGATCAGTACAATGCAATGGGACAATACCAGACATGTTCTCTTCTTTCACTATGCCTGTCTCACAGCTTAGTGTCCACTCCACTGAAGTCTTATTGCTGACTTGCTTGCCTAAGTGTGGTCTTCCATGGTTTACTATGGTAAGGTCAAAGTGGGTTTGGTCGAGCCCACTTCAGTCAAAGTCTGGAGGCCGAACGGTGACAATGTTGAAGCCGACATTGTTGAAGTAGGACTCTGGTCCTTATCTCGGCCCATGTTAAAGCCTGTTTCAAGGTCGAAGACGAGTCGTATTTTGACAATGTCAGAATTCAATATTGTCATTTTCATGTACATGGGTCGACGATCCCATTATTTGATGGGGTCCGGTTCGACCTTACCATAGTAAGCCATCTTCCATGATGTAGCAATCACAACTTTTGCTGGGCTAAAATAGGCCTCATAACACAGCGATTATTGTAAAGAGGTAACTCATTGCAGTCATTTCTGAATCACAGCCATACCAAATTTTGCTGTCATACCCAGGCAGTATTAGCATGCTTGTCCCTTCCCATCCTGGTCCTAATGAGTCATATGCACATATTGTCTGCACATGGATCCCAGGAAACCCATATCACCATGACTGCGCTCTAGTGAAACATTTATTAGTGCTCCATTGTTGCCCAGTGTTGCTTATCATGTGATGCCTTAATGTGCAGCTTGTATTCAGCCCCTTTTAGACATCAATATTGCGGATATGGCATCTTCGAGCACTGGTCTCAGCAGGGCTCATGAATGACACAGCCAGGAGAGAAAGATATTTCTGTATCTGCTGCACAGAAACTTTCAGGAACAGCTGCTGGGCCATTTTGAAGGACCATTATATCAGTTGAAAACCTGGCACCAACCTGCTAGAGTAGTAAGTGATGATACTGGTATTTCCCATTCTGGCAAACAGTGCAAGCAAGGTTAGCAGAGATTGTAGAGAGCACAAACTGTATACTGTTTGTTTCCTTGCCTTTGTTTAACAAGTTCTGACTTGTCTCTACCTTCATTTACAGTGATCAAGAAGAGAGAGTTTAACAGGAAAACCTGTCTCAGAGGAGAGCTGACACACTCTCCAGGAGGTGAGGTTCAAAGTCCCTCAGGGATTGGTCCTGAGACCACCTCTTTTTGGCATCTACTTCTCTGAAGTCAAGGCCAATGTCAAGAGCCTCTGGATGACCAAATTTATAGACAACTGCAAATTCAAAGCAGTCACAGATCCCCCACTGACACTAATGTTCTCAAGGAAGGGCTGTTACAGAGAAATAACTTGCGTCAGAGCCATAGACTAAAACTAAATGTCAAGAAATGCGTAATAGCATCCCTCAGGGACTTATCCATTCCTGGTAACTATCATATTGAAAAAATGACTCTAACAGTCAACCCAGTGGTCAAGGACTTGGGGACACATGTAATCAAGCTTTTGACCATCACACGTCTATAGTAGTGAGGAAATCATTCTATGTTGTGCAGCTTATAAACAAAGGCATGGCATCTAGGTCCAAGGAGGTCATTGTTCCACTGTATTTGGCATTCATCACACCTATCATAGAGTACAATGCCCCATGCAGAATTTACCTAACCAGGCACATTCAACAGCTGGAATGTCCACAGAGGTTCATCACTAAAAGAATACAGGGCATAAGTAACATATCCTGTGCAAACCTCCTCAAAGTCCTCTCCCTGTATTCTGTCTCCTTCAGGCTGTTGAGGGAAAATCTATGCCTGGCATATAAGGTGTTGTTAGACCCCACCTTAGTACACCTCCTACATATCTGCAAAACAAACAGCACCAGAACTATCTGGTCTAAAAACTTAAACATTGCATGTGAAATAGTAAGGATGTGCTGAAGAGACAGGTATGAATCCCAGACACTACCCCTGCTCTGAAACAGGCTCCACATCCATGTGAAGCAGAGTTCCTCCCTAACCCAATTCAAGTGTAACTTGGACAACTGGATGGGGATCAGGAAATTCATCTCTGGTTTGGCACCTATGTCTCTAATGGACACAGACAGCATGTAAATAGCTCATCTCCCAGGCACCTACTTATAAATCTGCTTAGCAAGGGCACCATTACTTGTCAGAGATTTGGGATACATGGCTAGGCTTAAAAAGGGCCCAGTGCTCATTAAACTAGTACACACCTATGAATATATATATCCATGTCTGCAGTGTACAATTTCAATTATATCTGCATCAAACATGTGTACTGATGTATTTTATTCATTCTTTGTTTCTTTTGTTTTTTGTCCTTCAACAGATCCAGCTGTGGTGCAGCTTGCAGATAGGTAGTAGTCACCTGGGTCTGCACCACTGATACATCTTAGGCTGAGAAAACAGATATTAAAGGGTCTGCCTCTGACACTGTACTGAACACACCTTGGATTGTTCACTGGTGGCCTCCACAGCCACTTCTTGGTTGGGGGAGAGGAATGACTCCTGTTTTGATTGTAGGCCTTGATCACCCAGTATCAGCTGCAGTGGTTAGTTGTGTCCAAGCTGTGTTGGCAAATGGACACCCACATTAAAAGCCTGGAGCACCTCCTGAAACACCTGTAAGAGTGATGCAACTGGCTTGTCTTGACAATCAACCAATAACAGGCAGATCTTGCCAATGACATCAGCCTTGGAGGTGGATCCTATACCCCATCCTGGTGTTCTCCTTCCTTAAATTTCATCTCTAATATATCTTGGCTCAAAACCTTGATTTTTCTCTCCCCTCTCCCCTCTTCTTTCATCACCTTTCACATCACATCCATTCTGTCTCTCTTTCTACCCAGCTCAAGCCATACACTGACACCTTACAGTCTCTCGTACATTTTCTTACCAAACCTTCCCCAGCTTTCTTCTCTCTCAGTTTATCTACTTAACCATCTGTTTCAAGCTCTATCTCATTCAGTGCATGATCCAACCACTTTCCTTGCTGGCACCTCTACTTATTTCCTGGTGTTGCCTATAAAACATGTGTCTTTTTACCTTGCTCTTCCTGCACATTTCTCGCATTTCCACTAGTAATTTACTTAAATACTTTTCTTTTCAAACCTCACTTTTTTTAAAGCATACTCTCACAAATGAATTACTTCTTTCCTTCCACTTTCTTTGTCTTGAACTATTGTTGTAGTACTATTTTAGATTCCTGACCTTCAAAAATTTTAACTATTCATATGTACTGCTATCTTTTGTGAAACTCTCTTTACATTTTGTTATGTGTTCATCTCTATTCATTCTGTTAAAATGGTTATCTGTTTTTTGAACCTTTTCTACATTTATTATATTTGACACATTTCTCCCCAAACCTCTGCTGAAAAGGTAAAACTTCTACCCAGATGGACAACCTGGGTAAATAAATGCTGATAAAATAAATAAATAAATAAATAATATGCCATTCCTCTGTCCCTGTTTGTAGTCTATGCCTCCCCGTTACCTGTTGTCCTTCACTGTTGTACCACCTTTTGTGTCTATACTGCCCATCAGTCTGTGTCTGCATTTTATGTTTGTTTGAATGTCCATGTTGCTTTTCTTCAAATATATAAACTGGGAATATCCCCCACAAAATATGCACTACTCCCCCCAGGTCTATGAATCTTTATGGTTTTTTTCTTCTATGTTTTCCTTTGTTTACAACTCCGCTTTTCTTCCTTTGCTATCTTTCCCTTTCTTACACGAGACCAAGAACCAACAAAAAACTTGACAAAATTCAAAAAAACCACTGACAGTCCTGTACTCAAAAACTTTTATTCGGGAAACCACAACTGTTAAGCGCTTTCGTCAGCAACCACAGCCTGACTTCATCAGAACTGAAATAAAACAAAAACATGTTTAATTTATGGCATAAAAGCATCACCTGGTTCAGTTAAACAATCAAGTAAATAGTTCTATATATTTAAAGTGCCAAGTGCAATAAAAAATGCCATAGCCATAAAAAACAACATAGTATATAAACACAAACAACTCTACACCCTAAAAATAACTTGATGTAAAATTAGCAGTTGGAAATAAAATAGGAAATTAATATATTAAAAATTGAACAGCTTTAAATTTCATATGCTTGCAATTTAAGTAGGCTAGTTAAATGTGTTGCATCGTTCAAGACAGGGAAGGTGGTGGCATCTAATTTAATCTGCCAAAACAATTCTCTAAAATCAAGATAATCTTCCCATGGTCCACCCCTAGGGTTCTGCGGGACTTTTTCAATGACACAAACTCTAAAATCATGTCCAGGGTTTTTACTGCTGTGTTTGAATAAAGCGCTAGTGTTGTTCTGGGTTTTTAAAAACAGGGTATATGAACTTCTTAGGGCTATAAGAACCCAGAACAACACTAGTGCTTTATTCAGACACATCAATAAAAACCCTGGACATGATTTTAGATTTTGTGACATTGAAAAAGTCCCACAGAACCCTAGGGGTGGACCATGGGAAGATTATCTTGATTTTAGAGAATTGTTTTGGCAGATTAAATTAAACGCCACTACCTTCCCTGGCTTGAACAATGCAACAAATTTAACTAGCCTACTTAAATTGCGAGAATATGAAATTTAAAGTTGTTCAATTTTTAATATATTAATTTCCTATTTTATTTCCTACTGCTAATTTTACATCATTATTTTTAGGGTGTAGAGTTGTTTGTGTTTATATTCTATGTTATTTTTTATGGCTATGGCATTTTTTATTGCACTTGGCACTTTAAATATATAGAACTCTTTACTTGATTGTTTAATTGAATCAGGTGATGCTTTTATGCCATAAATTAAACATGTTTTTGTTTTATTTCAGTTCTGATGAAGTCAACCTGTGGTTGCTGACGAAAGCACTTAACTGTTGTGGTTTCCCGAATAAAAGTGTTTGAGTACAGAACTGAACTGTCAGCAGTTTTTTGGATTTTTGTCATCTTTCCCTTTCTTCCCCATTATATAAAGAACTATGTTGACACTTTTGTTGTACTGCCCATCTGTGGCCAATAGTGTCTCTGAATTGCTGCCAGGAGGTATGCCTTTGTGAGTGTGAATGTGCTTAGTCTGACACACCACCCTACTGTGCTTGTCATGTTGGTCACATGACTGCTGATAGCATGGCCCATTTGTTACTCCTCAGTATCAGGATTGCTGACATCATCCTTGCTGTTCTAATTTACTCTGCATGCAGCTCTTTTCTTGGAATACCAATGCTATGACAGTCCCACTGCATATCTAAGCAGAACCTGGCTGCATCACACTACAGGGTCCTTGATATTCAAAGCTGGACTGTACCAAAGTGAATGTTTCTGAAAACTCTCTAACATTTTCAGTAACACACCAAAAAGTTCTACAAATATTTATGTGTATATGATGAAACATTTGTGAAACACAAGAGAATGAGGACAAAGCTAGCAGACATGATGACACTTTGTAATATCTACTGTAAGACAATAAGAACTCGCACAAATATTTCCATGTATAAATACATAATGTTTGGCAAGCTGAAGAGAAAGGGGACAGAACTGTCAGACAAGAAGACAATTTTTGTCACTAAAGATAACAGAAGAGAAGTAAGGCAAAAATCATATGCTAGCACCATAAAACAACAGCTCTATAAAAAGGTTTCAGTGCAGTAAATCACCTGAACATATTTTATTAGTCTGCTGCTTTTCTGCAGTTAAGTCAAATAACTGATAAGTGTATTTATGCTTTCACAGTCACGTGTAAGTCCTGTTTACAGAAACCATGGTGATGGTGGCTATCCAGTTTTTTATACAGTTTTTTTTAGGAAACAGTGGGCGTAATGCCATCTGTCAAAATGATTCAATGAAGCAAACTTTCATTTTCTTCCTCTTTCTTCAGACTTCACATCATCTCCTGTTACAGAGATGTATTTTGCTAGTAATTATATTTTACTGAAAAAGCAAAAACATAAATGTATGGATTTGTCCTGAGGAAACAACAAGTACAGCTTCCAATGACACTCCACAGACACTGTGATTTATAGGTTCATAGGTAGTTATTAGGCATGCAGTCCAGGAAACCATGAAGGAGGCCTAGACCCAATTTCCAATTTGAACTTAAATTCTGGTCATGACATGGGCTTATTTTGTTGTTTGATTATTAAATGCATTTATGCATGATTAGTGATAATAATCACTCAAACCTAAATATTTTTCTACCCATTTTATAATGACATCTAAGTGTGACCAGCCTCATCTGTAAGGCCATGAAACATATCATTATGGACATCATAAATAAAGACATAGGTGATCTCCAAACCCTGGGTGCTACCCAATTTGGCTTTATGAAGGACAGATCCTGCCTGTTAAATCTTGTGACTTTCTTTGAAAATGTGACCAGGGCCATTGACGAGGGCAAATCTGTGCACACAGTTTACCTCGACCTGGCAAAAGTTTTTGACACAATCTCACATTCAGTCATTACTGATAATTAGCAAACTGAATGCAACCCCCTTCATTGTAAGATGGGATGCCAACTGGCTCACAAACTGGACACACACTATCAAAGTGGGTGACTCCACATCGACCAGCAGACCTGTTACCAGTGGGTTGCCACAGGATTCACTGCTGGGCTATCTACTGTTTCGTATACACTTTAAAGACATTTAGGTCAAAACTAAGGGGTTGTAGCTGACCAGGTTTGCAGACGACTGCAAAATAGGTGCAATCATTAAATCCCCAAATGATGTCAATATACACCAGGATGTTATTATGCAGACCATCGACTGGCATATCAGTCATGGTCTCAAACTAAATACAAAGAAATGCATCATCATTTCCTTTGGCACAAACAATGTCGCCTCACACTATCAAATCAACAACAATACCCAAGCAACCATGAATTGTTAAGGGACCTGAGATCACAAGTTGACTGCAACCTTGACTTTGACCACCATATATCTAAAGCTTTCTAAGTAGCACACTTGATTAGTAAAGGCATCATGCTGAGAGCAAAAGAAGTTATAGCCCCCTTTTACTCGGTGCTTACTCAGCCCATAATTGAGTATAATGCCTTATTTGGTATGTACCGTACTAAGCACATGTAACAATAAGAGAGACTTCAAAGGTTTCTAACAAAGAAGATCAAGGGGCTCCAGCATCTGCCTTGCACAGACTGACTAAAGTCCCTGTCACTATACTCTGTATCATATAGAGTTCTTAGGGGAGACTTATGCCTGGCCTACAGAGCAATCCAAGACCCAAACCTAATAAACTTGTTGGATATCCATAAATCAAACAGGACTAGGGCTACCTGTTCCAGGGACCTAAATATGGCCTGTGACAAACAGGAGATGCTGGAGGGATGGATTTATGTCCCAGCGACTGCTTCATTTTTGGAACAGGCTACCAACTGATGTGAAACAGAGCACCTCTATGACACTATTCAAGAGGAACCTGGATGAGTGGATGGGGCACACAAATTCTTACTGGGTATAGAGCCCACAATCCTCCTGGACATGGGCAGTCATTATTAAATGCAATCTTGGTTACTAACTGGCATTTCTATGGTATTACATTGGAGATGAATCAGCTAGGCTTAAAATGACTTCCAGGATGATAGCCTAGTAAACTCCTAGGATACTATGATACTATGCCTTCCCTTACTGATGTACTAATCTAAGGGATATACATTTGTTTGTCTTCATAAACTATATTGATATGCTGCACCCAATGGGCCTGTTTTTGGGGTATAAACAGACAAACAGCGTCAAGTAAGCAGAAAGCAAACTGAAGGAACAAATTGTATATTACTACTGATGCAGTGATAAAGCAGAGCATTTAGGAAACAACATACGTCAACAACATAAAGGGATTTCAACTAGCAGCATAAGCAATACAAATGCAGCAACATATGTAGTTGTTTTATCACCAAAAGCAAATGCAAAATAAGGCAATGATAACAAGGTCTAGCTACAATCTGAGAACAGAAGTACAAAGCAATCACATTTTTGTAGAAACATGAGCACTTTCAAATTAAAAAAAATATTACAAAAGCAGAGCATCAGATAAAAGCTAACAGATGCATTATGTATTACGCCTGCTACGTTTAGAATATTTTGTAGAGTTGCATGTTTAATAACCCATGCTAACCCCTGCAAAACATTTGGTAAAAGGAGACCCTAGAATCAGGATGTGGCGCAGCATTAAACATGGACATCTGTTCCAAATGTAAAGGGTTTGAAATACCTGAGGTAATGCTAGACTAGGTCTAACAGATGGTGCAAACCAAGTACCATCTGTTCAACTCTCTAACTGCATACTTTCTAAGGCTTCCACTGGTCTACTTCATTCATTGTATGTTCTTTTTGTTGCCTGATAAAAGAGCTTAGTCTTTTTTAAACGTACCTTTTGTGTTTAATATTGTTTTGTTACATTATGAAGTAGCTATGATGCTTTGACTATTTAGTGGCTTGACAACTGTAAATTATACAGTTAATTTGATATATAATGGCTCTGACAGACCATAGAAATATGCAGACGTTACTCGGGCCAGTAACAAAATGTACAGCTACTCCCTTTCTCAGCAGCATAGATGCAAGAAGAGGTTAAGGCCTTTAGAGAGAGGAATGGCTGATCAGAAGGACATATAGTCATATAAATGAAGGCTGTGTTTTTGCAATCCAAGTTTTGTTGAACATCATTATTAAATTAGCATATATGTGATGAGAACTTTATGTCAAATATGCTGTACTTCATACCTCTCAACTGTACAGATTTTTGCGGAATGTCCAGATTTTTGCCTTATATTTTTGGTCCATTTTTCACATAATTGTAGCTTTCTGGCAAATTAGTGGCAAATCATTGAGGATTGAAGTTAGAAAATAATGACAGACATGAGTTTTAGACTTCATACCCTTCAGAAAATTCATGCACTCCTTCGTTCAATGAATTTAAAAATGTTATGAATATGGTGTGCCATATGGAAATAAACACAATTAGGACAAGAACAAATAGAAAAACATCTTATTATATTGTATGGGATAATTTACAAAATTTGTTAAAAAAATTTTAATTTCAATAGCATGGTATTTTAGTTTAATTAATTGATCTGACTGTAGTGGATGTCTTTGTAAATACTTTAGTTGTTTTGTTGAATATTATAATAATACCTATTTTTAATTACTTGTATAAAATTGTTATGATATTTCTCTTATATGTTAAAACAATAAACCTGTTTTGAAAAAAAAAGAAAATTCATGCTAATGCAAAACCTGTTATTCTATCAACCATCTAAGTTTGTAAGAGCAATATTTCAAAATGGTCCCTACTTGTACCACTTTTGTATTGCTTTGTACATATTTCTTACTCTAAGAGGTTGAGAGGTATGTTACTGTTAAGAATAATTCACGCAGGTCACTATACTTCAATACTATTATAATCATGCTGTAGAATTTGTAGCAGTTCTACCTCCATTAACAATGCAATAGTTCTTTATGGTATATTTTCCTGGAAAACTGGCTGAATTTATTCAGCGCCTTCTGAATACCACCCATAAAAAATTTTAACTGAAAATGATATATTAAAATACCATATTTAACTGGTTATCAACTAAGAATGTAAGTTAACTAAGGTCAAAAGTGTTTTAAGTTATCAGTTAAGTGGATAAGTGTGCACGATCTTCACAGACCCTTTTCACCCAAGACCCAGGCCAAAAAATGCAAGGGTAAATGCAATACATATAATCACTTTAGCTTTGCCAGTCAACAAGCATGTTTTGGGAAGATAAATAAATAATTATCTAAAGACGATCCTTAAAATCATACAGATAATATGCAAACACAACACAGTCAGTGACCATAGATCAGGATTGAACCCATTCACCTAGAATTGTAACATTAAAAAAATGATAATAGCCAGTGAGCAAACTTGCTGCCAAATTATACTCATTCAAATACTTGTACTCTGCTTGTCAGATTTTTCTAACAGAAATTATCAATCACACTTAAAAGCTGTAATTTTTTTGTGAAATGATGGAAACTGCACCCACAAAATACAAGCTTGGCATATTACTACATTACTGACTTCAGAATATACTTATTGAAAAAAAATTGCCATTTGATCAGTTTTGTGGTATAGACGATTAATGCCCTGACGGTGACCAAGATGACCTGGGATCAGTTAATGATCCTGCTACTGACAGAGCCAAAAGGGAGGGAGGGAGGGGATAACTGAAGCAGGCTCATCTATCCTGAGAGAAGTAGGGTGACCTAGCCTTCAGCATGCCTGGCTTCCAGTGGATGCAGGAGTTCTGCCATGTTTCATGAGAGGTCAGGACATCAGTGGACATGATGTTGTGCATTGCACTGTAGCCTTTGTTCATAATGTACACACAAGTGTACACACCAACAGTGTTCTGTGAATTCCATTGATGTCAGGCTGGCAGACTGCTGCTGAGACTTGCATGTAGGACAGCAGAATAATTATCCAACTTTCATGGTTGCCTGGCTGATACCCTGAATACTGCTCAGCTCTTGCCCCAGAATAGGGAAGCAAAGTTGGTTAGCAAGTGTGAGGATGAACACAGCAATATAAATAAATACACTATAAAAATAAATTAATAAATAAATAGTCTTTTGTATCATCTTTTTTACTGAGTAGCACAAATGTTTTAAAATAAAGAATGACTTCAAGTCTTTCCCCGGGATTCAATAAAGGTTTTTTTCCATGCAAGAATAGTGCAGCAGCTCCTGCATGGAATATGGCTGCCGAGCGATTCAGTAAACAAGGCTGGGGGCATGCACAAGCCTGCCAGCACTATTCTGGCATGGACCACTGAATAATGCTAATTACCTCATTTTCTGGTTAAAACCATGCAAATGAGGTGAATTAGCGATCCAGTAAACAGCAGGCATCAGTGCCAGAACAGTGTACGTTACAGAAAAGTATGCAGTTACCGACCGTGTACATTTCTGCAAAAATCAAAACGGGGGCATGTCATCTCAAAGTAAAGCATGTATTATAATCAATAGGCATGCCAATGGCCAAAAATATGGCCATTGGCATGGAAAAGAGTTGCAAAAATATGAAAATCAAAGTTTTTGGGGGGTTGGCCGACATCGGCCTTTTAGGCATAGCACAGCAGTGTGCAAATGAGATTGTGCCGAAAATAAAAAAAATGTGAAAAGACAGTTTTAGGTGAAATCTGCAATTTGCCATTATAGTCTATGGCATGTACAATCAAAACAATAACAGGTAACACTGGTTGCTAAGTGGAAAGGCACTGGTGTAGTGGTGTAACAAGGGACTAAGGCAGTGGGGCATGCAAATGGGCAAAATTTACTGAATCACAAAATGGGAGACCATTCTCTGGCTGCACCTAACCATGTAGGAGCTATAAGGCAGTGGTGTAAGCAAGAGAAGCAGCTGACATGAAAAGGGGTGCGTCATGCTTGGTGTAAGCACATTGGAGCTCCACAGCTTCCATTTCAGCTTAGCTAAGCACAGCTAAACAAGGGGGGAGCCCACAGGGTGGACAGGGACATATTTCAGCAACTCCTCGAACTGTGCCAGCCTTACCTCAGACCCAGAGCCAACAGAGGGGAACCCATCCCAGTGGATACCAAGGTATGTGTAGCCTTAAGAATACTAGCTACAGGTACTTTCCAAAGACCTACTGGAGACATCATGGGGGTCTCACAGGCATCTGCATCCAGAGTACTCTACCAGTTCCTGCATGCCATGCTACCACATGCCTGTGAGCACATTAACTTCCCCAAAACCCATGAGGAGAAGATCAGCAATATGTGCTTCTTCCACCATGTAGCAGACTACCCGGAGGTACTGGGTGCCATAGACTGCACGCACATCCACATCAAAGCACCACCCGGTGAGCAGGGTAGGGTCTACCTAAACCTCAAGGGCTTTCACTCCATCAATTGCCAGGTCATGTGCATTTCCCAGGGCATTATCATTAATGTGTGTGCTGGCAGCCCTGGAAGCTATCACAACTCCCACATCTAGCATTTCTCACAGCTGTATCAGGGATTTGCCAGGGAGAATATCCTGTATGACCATCTAGTGGGGGATGCTAGCTATGCACTGGAGCCATGGATGATGACAACCATCAGAAATGCACACACACCTACTTAAGAATGCCATAACAAGGCACACGAACAAACCAGGATCATTATAGACCATGTGTTTGGGATGCTCAAGTCATGGTTCCGCTGCCTTCACATATGGTGGAGCCTTGCAGTACTCTCCAGCCACATGTGCACACATGTTCATAGTATGTGCCAGGCTACACAACATGATCCTGCAGAAACAGCTGCAGCAGGAACAGCACAGGAGAAGGGCCACACAGCCCCCCACCATTGCCAAGGTCCCCACAGGCACAGAGGGACTCGGAGGAGGAACCCCCTGAGGCAGCCCCTGTAGGAAGATGGAGGTGTGCCCAGTATGCCCTGGCCATGGCAAAGAGGCAACGCATAGCACACACATTGAAACTGTAGGGACCCAGGGACTGACACCTCTCTCTGACTTGCACACACAGTAAAATGAATGCCACACACATCACACTATCTGTAACTTACCATGTATAGTCAGTGTACTGTGTGCATCCCACATAGGCAGCCCTCAAGCACTGTCCTCACAACTGCTGCAGGCACAAGGTAAGTCAGTCTTCTTAAGAATAAATTAATGGATTAGTATGTTATGGTAGCATATCTATGGTATTGCTGCATGCATGCATGCAACGAAATGGGGGGCCTACTGGGATAGCAGCAGACAACTGACAGCTATGTGGGACACCAGGAAATTTTTGCTCAATACTGGCTTCACCACACTATGCAATAGTACTAAGGTGACAAATCCCACTGCAATATATGTGTGGGGGGGGGGCAACTAACTAGGGGGGGGTCTAGGTCAGATGCATGGATGTCAATGTGGAGGTCCCATACTCACCCGTCAGCCTCACCCAGCAAGTCAGCTGTAGAAAACCATAAAGAAATGTCTAGTAAAGGCCCACAAATGGTGACAATAATAAAATACCCCCCTACAGACTTACATAGTGATACCACATCAGGTCTTGCAGTTGCAGTAAGGCTCTGAAGGGTAAGAAGTCTGAAACTCAAATGTATGCCATTACAATCTGACCTGTGGTCTTTAGTGATATGCCTCTAGTCTCAAAGACAGGGCACAATACTATGCTAAATGGAACCAAAATGTAAAGCATATAGCAGCACAGTCTGTGAAAGTGTGTACAGTTGGCAGGTGTGCCCCCCACATCCATATTCCCATAGAAATTCAGTAGCATATATATTTGCAGGGAAATAGCAGCAGAGCACACATTGCCAAGGCTGTCCCAATCAACATGATAATTTGTTGCATGTCCACAATATGGAGGGGTCTATGAGCTATGTATATGTGCGGTTAATACTGTCAGGATGTGGCCAGCACTTACTCCCGGCTGTTGTGTTGTAGTGACCTAGGTACAGTGCTGTCTTTGACAGGGCCATATTCCAAGAACTGCAGTGCCAAATATTCTGCATGTCAGCTACACCTATGGTAGGAGTTGTGCACACTGTCCAGATGTCAATATCTGTTAATACAGTAAAGCTGTACAGGTCATGGACAGGGGGTCACACATATGGACAGTACAAAGCTCAGAGTAACCTACACAGTGCCTACCATACCTCTTAACTGTACAGACATATTGCCGAATGTCTAGAAGTTAGCATCATAATTGTGGTCTGTATAACATGAAATAGTGGTTGTCTGGCAATTCATTGGCAAATCACATAAGACTAAGGTCAGAAAATAATGACAGATTGTAGTGTCAGACTTCATACCCTATAGAAAAACGCATGCTAATGCAATACCTGTTATTGAATCACCTTTCTAGGTTTGTAAGGCTAATATTTAAAAATGGTCTCTATATTTATGCCTCTGTCCCCAATAACTTATGGCTTTGTCCAGATGTCTGGCTCTCAAAGTTGACAGGTATGGTGCCTAGTAGGACAGCAGGCACCTGATGGTCAGTGTACTGCCAGTGTATAAAAGGCTGCCACCTTTCTGTGTCAGCACTGACAACATGTCACTGGCCAACAGCCATACCCCTGGAATGGCACAGGTAGTCAGAGAAAGAGCACAAGTATGCCTTGTATATCTGTTCTGCTTGTCCTAGCATTGCATTTGCCTGACAACTATTTGCAAAACAAGAAATGGTCATGCCAAAACAGCAATGGCAGACATTGGGGAAGCAGACATCATACCCATAAGAGCAAACAAACAATTACCAAACCAGTCTCCCAACTGTCTATGTTTGGCAGAACATTATTAACACCCTGTCCTCATGTGTAGGCCTTTGTCTGATTGTCATATCTGGGCCTATCCAGATGTCAATCCGTGATGGTATGACAGCTAGGCCCACATGTAGCCTCATAATAACATATAGCAACAGAAACCATCTAAGGACCGCACCAAATGGAGTGGTTCAGTGATGGACAACCTGCTAAACAGGTACAGTCAAAGGTGTGAATCCCACAACATTGTGTGTGATGTAATGGCATGTACTCCACCCACATCAGAATTATAAATACATAACAGCAGCCACTGCAGCCAAAGCCTGTGACTGGACTACAGAAGGACAAAGAGACACACATAAGGGGAAGGAGAACCACTGGCCAGACAAATGGAGAATGTGCACGCCAGAACAGATTGTGCAGTAACACAAGTGCCACACAGTGTAAGGAATCAGTAAACATCACCCATGTAAGTGGAGGTCCTCATCAAAAAAAAACCCAAACAATGGACACCTCAGAGGCAAAAGCACATGAGAACTCCACAAACCTACATACCACAGACCATATAGACTCCATGCAACAGGGTCTTGCAAGCACTAAGGCCTTACCCAAAACTCCAAACACCTACCCTGCACAGATAGGCTAACAGCACTGTCCCTCTACCCCATTCCATACAGACTCTGCTGAAGTGACCACTATCTGGCATACAAAGCAATCCAGACTCTGCCTTGATGGGACTGTTGCACATCTGGAATTCAAGGCCCACTCCATCAACCTGTAGATGCAGCATCAACCTGGGCTGTGATATCAGTACGGCTTGTTGGTGTCACAGATACATGTCCCACACACTCCCCCATCTGTGGAATACACTCCCTGTTAACAGCAAGCCAAGTGTCTCCATACCCCTAGTGATGTGCTTCCTGTATAAGTGCATGAGAAACACAAAATACAGTTCTGTGATCCCACCTGTGTCCCTGCAGGACAGGGGCTCTGTGTGCTGACATGTTGTAACATGGGCTACACTCTCATCTGCTTGGGTTATAAGGGCTTCAGGGCCAATACCCTACTGATGTCATAGCAACCTATCAGCCTATACACAACTTTCTGTCAGTGGTTCACCACATTACTTTGTACTGCTCTGCCACTGACATACTTACAAGTCCCAGTGCTATGTGGAATATACTACATATATAATGGCCATTTCTGCACAGAAGAATGCACTCTGTACTCACACCAATACCTCCCAACCTCTGACAGCAAGACATCTGGACAAGGTCATAAAAATAAGTGGGACAAAGGCACAATGATAGGCACGTGTTGTAAATATTGCCCTTCCATACTGAGAAAGTTGGTAGAATAAGGGGTTTTACATTAGCAAGAATTGTCTGAAGGTTATA
The DNA here is from genome assembly GCF_019279795.1 of Protopterus annectens. Lineage (NCBI taxonomy): Eukaryota > Metazoa > Chordata > Ceratodontiformes > Protopteridae > Protopterus > Protopterus annectens. The sequence goes on along the minus strand of NC_056732.1, from coordinate 1,609,677,684 downwards.
AAGTCTGAAACACTAATGTCTATCATTATTTTGTAACATCAGTCTTCAATTATATGCAACTAACTTGCCATAAAAACACAAGTTTATGTAGACTGGATAAAATTTCTTGACAATCACCTGCTCAATCTGCCAAAACATTTACAGTTGAGAGGTAGGGCCACACCAAGTTATGACTTTGCAGGTAAGGAGAATATCACACAAGCAGGAGATTCCCAGCCAGAATATCACCAAGTTGCTGGACTGTTTATACAGCTTTATCAGCCAACCGGCTGTAGCCACACCTCTAAACTGGCCTTTTTGGGCAAGAATGTATATAGTTCAGCTCATAATATTGCTCTGTGCATCATACATGTTGTATTTCTTTGGTAAAGTACTGTGATGATCTGAGGATGTCTGTCACTAGGCAGTGACACACTACATTGCAGAGTCAGACTTCAGATATGTCAGAAAATGTCTGCTAAAACAAACCCAGTACCTCTAGGAAAGTCATGTTTACTTTTGAGAGGTATGGTTGTAGCACACAAAACCCTGGAATGGAATACAACTATCTCTGGAATGGAATCCCGCTCTCACTATAGAAGGTCATACTGAACATGCTACTACAGAGAGTCACAGGCCATGTTGGAACCCACATCAGACTATATAACTGTATTGTGCATATATGTCTTTGCATACAGGCAGCTATGTACACCTTACATGTCTCTACACACACCCATCAGACAGGATTACCCTCAGCTAGCTCTAGGTGGACATATATATGGGCAACAGATAACAATATGTCAAGCATACACACACATAGACTGGGGAAGAGAGAGACAGACAGTGATAGAGAAAGACATACAGGGAGACATACAGAGAGTGAGTCATACACATGGATACCCTGAATGGCATAGAGTGATGTCCTGCTGTGGACAGTGGCATACCATTCATAACCAGTTGCACATGCCAGCATGATGGAGAGCTCCACTGTGTAATAGTACTAAGGTGGGGGTTATACTATCACATCACCTGCGTGTGTGTGTGTGTGTGTGTGTGTGTGTGTGTGTGTGTGTGTGTAAAAGTTTAAGTATTAGTAGGCTATACCCACTCAGTATACGTCCCATTGCCCTACTTCACAAGATCTGCTGCTGTCATTCACATTAGAAGGATCATTGGACACCTATCAGCCCTATAAGCTCTGTAGAGCATGCGATAACTGTGTAACACAATAGTACAAATAACTAGATAGTTAGACGTTCTAATCTCAGTCCTGGCAAATGTAAGTGTGTGTCTGTATTTGTTCATGGGTGAAACAGTTTTAGGCCATTCCCACACAGTACACTTCTCAGTGCACCACTTTAGGAGTCCTGCCAATGTCATTCCCCTTAAATGTGCCCTATAAGCTCCTTGGCACGTCGACTAACTGTGTAGTAGTATAACACAAATAACTAGATAGGCAGGGGTTCCATTCCCAGTTCTGGCAAATGTGTGCATGTGTGCATGTGTACAAGAGTGTGTATGTTTATAGGTTGAAGTATTTTGAGGACTGCCCCACCCACAACACTTCCCCGTGCCCTACTTTAGCAATCCTGCTGATATCATTCACCTTAGAAGTACCTTTGTACACTTATCAACCTTATAAGCTCTGTAGCTTGTGTGATAACTGTGTCACAACATAGTACAAGTAACTAGATAGGTATGGGCTCTAACCTCAGTCCAGGCATATGTACGTGTGTGTGAGTGTGTGTGTGTGTGTGTGTGTGTGTGTGTGTGTGTGTGTGTGTGTGTGTGTGTGTGTGTGTGTGTGTGTGCAAGAATAAGAGTTTTACTCCTTTCCCACCCAGGACACTTCCCATTGCCCTACTTTACAAGAACCTCTGATGTCATTCACCTTAGAAGTACCTTTGGACTGGCCACAGCCCTATAAGCTCTGTGGTGCATGCAGTAATTGCATAACACTATAGTACAAATAACTAGATAGTAGGTGTTCTAACCTGAGTCCCAGCATATATAAGTGGCTGTGTGTAGGAAGAAGAATTTTACTCCTTTCCCATCGAGTACGCTTCCCATTGCTCTACTTTACAAGATCTGCTGTTGTGATTCACCTTAGAAGTACCTTTGGAGGGACCTCAGCCCTATAAGTTCTGTGGCGCATGCGATAATTGTATAACCACTATGGTACAAATAACTAGATAGGCAATAGTTTTACTCTCAGTACTGGCAAGTATGTGTGTGTGTGTGTGTGTGTGTGTGTGTGTGTGTGTGTGTGTGTGTGTGTGTGTGTGTGTGTGTAGGTTTAAGTATTAGGAGGCTATTTCCATTCAGTACACTTCCCATTGCCCTACTTCACAAGATCTGCTGCTGTCATTCACATTAGGAGGACCATTGGACACCTATCAGCCCTATAAGCTCTGTAGAGCATGCGATAACTGTGTAACATGATAGTACAAATAACTAGATAGGTAGAGGTTCTAATCTCAGTCCTGGCAAATGTAAGTGTGTGTGTGTGTGTGTGTGTGTGTGTGTGTGTGTGTGTGTGTGTGTGTGTGTGTGTGTGTGTGTGTGTGTGTGTGTGTGTTCATGGGTGAAACAGTTTTAGGCCATACCCACACAGTACACTTCCCAGTGCCTCACTTTAGAAGTCCTGCCAATGTCATTCCCCTTAGAAGTACCTTTGTACAGCCCCAGCCTTATAAGCTCCTTGGTATGTCCAATAACTGTGTAGTAGTATAACACAAAAAACTAGATAGGGAGGGGTTCCATTCCCAGTTCTGGCAAATGTGTGCATGTGTACAAGAGTATGTATGTTAATAGGATGAAGTATTTTGAGGACTGCCCCACCCACAACATTTCCCCATGCCCTACTTTAGCAGTCCTGCTGATGTCATTCACCTTAGAAGTACCTATAAGCTCTGTAGCATGTGTGATAACTGTGTCACAACATAGTACAAATAACTAGACAGATAGGGGCTCTAACCTCAGTCCAGGCATGTGTGTGTGTGTGTGTGTGTGTGTGTGTGTGTGTGTGTGTGTGTGTGTGTGTGTGTGTGTGTGCGTGTATGTGTGCAAGAATAAGAGTTTTACTCCTTTCCCACCCAGGACACTTCCCATTGCCCTACTTTACAAGATCTGCTGATGTCATTCACCTTAGAAGTACATTTGGAGGTACCTCAGCCCTATAAGTTCTGTGGCACATGCAATAATTGTGTAACCACTATGGTACAAATAACTAGATAGGCAATAGTTTTACTCTCAGTACTGGCAAGAGTGTGTGTGTGTGTGTGTGTGTGTGTGTGTGTGTGTGTGTGTGTGTGTGTGTGTGTGTGTGTGTGTGTGTGTGTGTGTGTGTGGAGGTTCATATGATAAAGTGTTTTGTGGACCTTCCCATCCACAACATGTCCAGTGCCCTACTTTACAAGGGCTGTTGATGTCATTCACTGTAAAAGTACTGTTGGACAACCCTCAGCCCTATAAGATCTATGGCACATGCCATAACCATGTTGCAGTAAAGTACAGATAACTAGATAGGTATGAGTTCTAATCTCAGTCCTGGCAAATGTAGGTCCGTGTTTTTAAGTGTGTATATTTGTAGGATACAGTATTTTGAGGCCTTTCTCTCCCAGTACACTTCCCCATTGCCATACTTTACAAGGGCTAGTGGTGTCATGCACCATAGAAGTACCTTGGGGCACTTCAATCCTATAAGCTCCCTGACGCATGCAATAACTGCATAACACTGTAGTATCAACAACTAAATAGGCAGAGGTTCAAAACTCAATACTGGTAACTGTGTGTGTGTTTGAGAACAGTATTCTCTGTGTGGGTGTGTTTGGCTGAGGCCATATCCTCTGGGGGCATTGGTTTTGCCATTTTGAGATGTGTTCCACCCATTACACTTCACACTGCCCTCTTCACAAGGGCTGCTGATGTCATCCACCATAGAAGTACCTGTATAGACTTCTCAGCCCTATAAGCCCTGTGTCACATGCAATAACTATGTAATACTACAGTACAACTAATTAGATAGGCAGGGGGTCAAGCCTCAGTTCTGGCAAATGTGTGTGTGTGTGTGTGTGTGTGTGTGTGTGTGTGTGTGTGTGTGTGTGTGTGTGTGTGTGCGTGTGTGCGTGTGTGTGTGTGTGTATGTGTGTGTGTGTGTGTGTGTGTGTGTGTGTGTAAGTGCTTATAAGTGAGTATATTTGTAGGATACAGTATTTTGAGGCATTTCCCTCCCAGCCATTGCCATACTTTACAAGAGCTGGTGATGTTATACACCTTAGAGGTACATTGGGACACTTCAACAATATAAGCTCTGTCAAAAATGCTGTAATTGCATAACACTGTAGGACCAACAACTATATCGGTAGGGGTTCTAAGCTCAATATTGGCAACTGTGATATTGTGTTTGTGTGTCTGAGAAGCATATTCCCTGTGACTGTTGTGTGTATTGGTATACCATTTTAAGGCCTGTTGACTCCCTCACCATGGCATTACTTTGCAGAGCCAGTTAATGGCATCTGCTGTACATACTTGTTAAACTGTACTGCCCATACCAGCCATCTGTACATATGTATATGGAATACCCTGGTGTTTGCAACCAATATGTTGTGTGTGACCCCTAACAATGGGCATTTATGAGACACATTGCCAAACTGTCAAAGTCACTGTATGACAGACATGGCAGCAGCAGACCTCATACCTGTCTGAAACATAATGCTGATAATGCCTTCTCCAAAGCCAAAAACACATCATCAATGGGACCAGACGGTGTCCCAGGCTGCGTCCTACATGAACTCAAAGACGAACTAACCCCTCACCTAAACACACTGTTCAAACTCAGCCTGTCCACAGGCTACATACCCATAGAGTGGAACACAGCAATGGTTATTCCACTCCACAAAGGTGGAGCCACAACAGACCCCAGGAACTATAGCCCTATAAGCCTGACTAGCTTGGTCTGCAAGGCTATGGAGTGCATCATCATGAAACTCATTAACAGAGACTTTGGGAACCTCCAAACACTGGACCCTACCCAGTTTGGCTTTGTTAAGGGTAGATCATGCCTCCTAAACTGGGTGGACTTCTTTGAGACAGTTACCAAGGCTATAAATGAGGGAAAGGTGGTACACACAGCCTACCTAGACCTCACAAAGGCCTTCAACACCATTCCCCATTCTGGTATTATAGACAAGCTCACCAGCCTGAACATAAACCCCTACATCACAAGATGGGTTGCCAACTGGCTCATGGACAGAACCCACGTGGTGAGAGTTGTGGGAGCTAGGTCCAACTCTAAACCGGTTACAAGTAGTATTCCCCAGGGCTCAGTCCTAGGACCCCCTCCTGTTCAGCATATATTTCTCAGAGGTACAGGCAAGCACAGGAGGACTATGGCTGACCAAGTTCGCAGACAACTGAAAACCAGGGGCTATAATTGAATCTCCAGCTGACACAGACATCCTTCAATAGGGTCTCACTGAGACAGGTACCTGGTGTCAAAATCATGGCCTCAAGCTAAATGCCAAAAAGTGCATAGTCACCCCCTTTGGAAAAAAACAAAGTACCCATAAACTACCACATAGGTGGTAGTCCCCTAAATACGGAAAACGTAATAAGGGATCTGGGGACCCAAGTAGATAGTAATCTCTCCTTTGATAATCACATTGCCAAAGTGGTTAGAAAATCCTTCTATGTGGCCCACCTAATCACAAAAGGGTTTGCATCCAGATCAAAAGTGCCCCTCTACTCATCACTCATCAGACCCTTCGTAGAGTACAATGCCCCATTTGGGATGTACCTTACAAGACACCTGCAACAACTGGAAAGACCACAGAAGTACCTCACCAAGAGAATCACTGGCCTCAAACAGATGCCCTATGCAGCTCGACTGAAGGAACTCCAGCTGTACTCGGTTGCATACCACCTACTCAGAGGTGATATCTGCCTGACATACAAGGCCATGTCCAACCCAGAATTGATGGACATGCTCCACCTAAAGAAAACCTTATCCCCTCAAGCCACATGCTATGGGGATCTAAACCTCACCAGAACAATAAATAGGATGTGCTGGAGGGATAGATTCCTGTCCCAGAGACTTCCCATGCTTTGGAACAAGATTCCAATCTACATTAGGCAGTGCTTCTCCCTAACACTCTTCAAGCAAAACCTTGACGAGTGGATGGGAAACAGAAAGTTTACCCCAGGGATCACTTCAGTGGATCTGCTGGACAGAGGCACAGGGAACTAATCTAAGGGGGCGGCGAAAGCCAACACATTCTGGCTAGGCTTATAAATGCCTTCGGGCAGATAGCCTAGTACCTATCTATGAACCTATGAACCTATAAACAGATTGTTACCCTATCATTGTATCACATCACCTTGCAGCAGTCTACCGACAGACATCATGTTAACGCCATATGTGAAGCTGGGGCAAACTGCAAATATTGGGCACACCCATCACATCTTGCTCTGACACCCATGGGAAATGGATAGCGGAACAGGTCATGCAATTGTATGCACCTTCCAAAGGGTATGTGTTGTTACATGACAATAGCTGTCATTAAACTACAATGTCAGTCTGTCATGGTTTTACCAGATGTTGTCCAGAAAAACCACATGTACATGACCAATGTGAAGAAATCATGTGTCAGAGCTCAGGACAATCTGCACACATATGCAGAGGTCAGAGATATGGCCACCATCTGCACCCATACCTCCCAAGCTGTCGGAGCAAGGACTGTTCACAAAGCCATATATAATGGGGTGACAAAGGACACATAATAGGGACACCTGTCAAATATTGCTCCTACAAACATATAATGGTGATAGCATAACAGGGTTTGCATTATCATAGATGGTCTGAATGGCATGAAGTGTGCAACTCATAATGTCAATGTCTGCCATTATGTTATGATGGCAGCCTGCAATGGTTTGGCAACAATGTGCCAGACAGACACAAGTGTATGAGAAAATGCACTACTGATATGTGGCATGCATCAGGACAGTTTGTGTAAACTGTATGGTTCACAGGTATGTCTGAACCACCCTGCAGGTTGCAGTCCATGTTTGGTACAGTGTACCAATGCTGACAACTGAAATAGCTAAAAGAGGTCCCTGAACTGTGTGGAAAAAAACATGTCATACAAGTCTGTACTGATTGCATAGAGAATTGATTGCACATCAGAATCATCTTAATGCCATGAGAAATACTGTAAGTGAAGGTAATGTCACAGAAAGAAGGTGTCATACAAGCATACCAGAGGACATCCTATGTGTTGTACTTGCCGTGGGCATGCTATGTGCTGCCAACTGTCACATTATTACAACTTGTGTCCCACACTCCACAATTGATAATGTCACACACACATTGCGTGTTGCCTATGTGTGTAATATGTAGACATGAGAAGGCCTGTGACTACTGTGTGCCCACAAGATAAGTGAATCTGTTGGGGTTAAGGTCATGGCTAGGCTTGTGAGGGACCTACTGCCAGTACTCTGGTAACCTCCTTTGTATGTATGAGCCTGCGGTACTACAGAACACTGAGGTGACATGTATGAATGCTCGCTGTCTGTGACAAGGGTTATGTATGCAAGGTCACACTGTCTGCCAACAGTGTCCCTCACACACTGTTGCATGCATGCACACCTGGTAAACATGTACATATACCGCTGTACCTTGGCTATGAAATGGTTGATGTGTTTTCACTCTGTCATACTCTATGGTGGTAATGTCTGCAGGGTCACAGCCTGCAGACACACAGACACCTGGAATACAAACAGAATACAGCATGTCAGAATACATTCAGTCAGCTATACTAACACCAGTAATGCATCATGGCTAATAAGGTACATAAAACGAGAAACTCAGTAGGAAAAAAACACTTTAATGCAAACAGCAAAGCTTTCGGATACAATCCTTCATCAATACTAAAATACAAAAGTTCTTATTCTTTATATATAGGTCCAAACAGGTCATATGACCGACAGCCAAAAGATCATATGACCTGAATATTTAAATACACCAATATAGGACAAATATAAAAAATAAAAATATAAAATATATAAAAAATTATATAAAAAACATATGTAAAACATATAAGTCATGCTAGTACAAATACATATATCAATAACAAATGTATTGTTAGAAAGATATATATGTGTGTATATATATATATATATATATATATATATATATATATATATATATATATATATATACATTTTATTAAATTTGCATATCACAATCTAGACCTACTAAGCTTAACCAAAACTGGTTAATAAGGTACATACACATTGGTGTGTACCCTTAACAAATGCAATCAGACAGCACCTTACATAGCATTACATAGCTACACTGTACTATATTCACCCTGTGCATCAAACCCATATTAGCATGTCCCTGCATCAATCATATGGATGACAGGGATGTGGCACAGGTATCATCATATGCACCGGGTGTGGTGTGGGTTTTCCAGAGGCCTTGGATGGGCCATACAGTTGACATCATGTTTGTGTTTGGAGGGGGTTTCTAGAAATGGGCTGTGCAGAGGTGCCGTGCGTGTCTGGAGGTGACGTGAGTGTGATAGAGATATGTGTGTGTGTTTATAGGCATACAATCATGCCATGTGGCTGCCCTTCATAGGGGTATGTTGGACAGCTGTGGACTGTAAATGGCAGGGTGTACAGTTCACTATCTTCGTCCATGAACACGGGAACTGGTCCTGCCAGGGGTATCACTGGCACCACCAGGCCCAAGGACAGATGCAGTAATACTCCTTGATGGTGACTGCTGTTTATTTATTTATTTTATTTTATTTTACATTTGTTGACCGGGATAGTCCAACTGGACACATGTCCGTTTTCAGCGGAGGCCCGGGGAGAAAAGCTCCAATATTACAAAGCATATGATAACAATATATGACAGATATATATGGTAATATATTTTACATTTCATACATAGATGTGAGAGGAGAAAAAAAGATTACAAATACAATAATATGTACACTAACAATTGTAGAGAAGAAGATACATAGATACATCGGTGTAAGAAGAGAAAAAACAGGATTGCAATTACAATAATATGTACATTAACAATTGTAGAGAAGAGGGTGAGATCTTAATGTTATGAGATTCAGGTAGAAAGTAGGTGGCGTTTGCCTTGATGGAAGGTACAAATGAAAAGGACTGGGAGAGTTACTTAGTCTGGATTGGAACACTGGCAAAGCCAGTGGGTTTTGAAGTGATGGGTGAGACCTTTCTTGAAAGATTGAATGGAGGTGGAATTAGTGAGACTGGGTGGAAGAGAGTTCCATGTTTTACCGACTGTGTTGGAAAACAAAGAGTCCCTCCTGTGTTATGGGATTGCTGCCTGTACCAGTGATCTATGAGATGATCTAAGTCTATTTTGGTTTATATAAGGTGAGTAGTCTACTCCAGACCAGGGATGTTATCTGGTTGAGAGAGTACTTTGTAAGTAACTATGAGTTGTTGCTGTAGAATTAGGTTGGGTAGTTCTAGCCAGTCTAAGTTCTGAAGATTGATACAATGATGGGTTTTGTAGGGTAAGCCAGTTACAAATCTGGCAATATGATTATAACAATAGGAGAGTTTGGATAGTTCAGATTTGTTCGGGTTTGTAAGTATTGGGGAGGCATACAGGAGGGAAGATAGGAGGTGGGTGCGAGCAATGGCAGCTTTTGCGATGGGAGTCAGAAAGGATTTTATTCTATAGAGAGATCCCAGTTTTTTATTAACAGTCTTAATAGTTTGGCTGATGTGAACATCAAATCTAAGTTTGTTATCAATGGTGACTCCTAGTAGCTTGGTGTAGGTGTCTGGGGAGATGATGGTACCATTGTTAGATTGTATGCTAAAGGGAAGGGTTGGCGTTTTATGCGTGGGATGAAAAAGGAGCATTTTTGTTTTTTTAGGGTTTAGGATAATACATGGACCTGGATGCTGGATCAGTCTCCCTGATGGGACTGGCCAGGACCACATGCCCATGGCCTGCTCTGATGTGGTGTGGACAGTACCCCCCCTTTCGGTAGTGCTGGTGGCGCTGCCACTAAGGGAGTGTAAAGGTGCATGGCCCCGTAGACTCTCAGCTGATCTTGGTGCTGACCTATGTCCATGTGACTGATGCCCATCCCCCACCACATACTCCAGCACAGACCTTCCATGGTCAAGCATTGTCAAGGTCTCACCCCACCATCTATTCATGACCTCAGTATTGTGACATATGGCCTCCATGTAGGTCATCACGGATGCCAGGAAGAGTTGTTTCCAAGTCCTTGAGTATTTGTCTGGTGTAGTGTTCCATATATGCCTGTGCCTCCATGATGGACCAAAACATGCATTTGGTGACACCTGCTGTGGCACTTGCAACAGGGGCTTGACAGGCAGCGGTTCTACTTCAGGCACCCCTGTCCAAACCTCACCTGCACTCTGGTTATGGCTAGTTTCTACACTCACACTTGCCATAGTCATCACACTAGCCTGTTCCATGCCACCTGCCAACTGTCCATTATCTGTGGTCACTGGGGATGGGGTATATGTGGGCATTGTGACTGTGTATGGGGACATTGTGGGTGACAGTGGGATGCCAGCCAATAGCACAGATTCAGCCCCTGACAACCCCACCTGTGCCTCACTATGACTACCATCATCGTCAGAGTCTTCAGAGATACTAACATCAGGTTCTGAGCAGGAAGGACCATGAACACCATGTCCACCTGTGAGGAAAAGACAACATATGTAAATTAATGCAGAATTCACTCAAAACCAGGAAAAACACCATAACAAAAGTAGAAGTCACATATGGCAGACCAGAGGTTATAAATCCAAAAAAAAAATTGGTTTATTAGTCCACAGGTATAAGTGCTTTCATCACAATCAAATCACATAAGAAACGTCATCAGATACAAGGTTTTAAATTTTAAAAATCAAATAAATAGACTTGAATAGGTGACATCACTCCCTATACCATATTTAAAGGGAAACTGACAAGCAAAATATTTCATTACTGTTTAAATGCAGCCATAAGACATAAGTCACATAAAATGCAACAATAAAATGCACAAGACACATAGAGATATATGAATTTCTCAAATTAGTATAAAAATATATAAATAAAAATATAAAAAGCAGTTGTTATTGTGTTGTATTCTATTTATGGATTATAATGTTTGATATTAATTCATAAAACCAATTGTGTTTATACATATAGTTCATCTTTTGAGGGCTTTCAGTTTTAATAAACTACTAATGGACAAACTGTCATTAAGGCCAGGCCAATGTAAAGTGTCCAGTCTAAGTTGCCAAATCAACTCAGCCCTTTCAAGAAGGTATGGCCAAGCTGCCCCCCTCTCTATATGTTTTTGAACTTCTAAAATAATGAATTTGGACTGATGTCCCTTGTTAACCTTCACATGTTTTGCCAGCGCATTACAGTCATGTTCATCTCTAATGTTCCTTATTATTGATCCTTATTATATCCTTATTAAAATTCATTAAAAAAATATTTTTATATATATTAATTCTTTATATTTGCCAGCACTGTTTTCACTACTGATCTGATACATTCTATGCATATTAATTTAAATTAAAAAAAAATATTTTGGAATATGTCATTTACTTGCTGTCCTATGTATTAGGCTCAAAGCATATTAATTGATGGTGGGGTGTGGATAGAATACAACACTATAACAACTGCTTTTTATATTTTTATTTATATATTTTTATACTAATTTGAGAAATTCTTATATCTCTATGTGTCTTGTGCATTTTATTGTTGCATTTTATGTGTCTTATGTCTTATGGCTGCATTTAAACAGTAATGAGATATTTTGCTTGTCAGTTTCCCTTTAAATATGGTATAAGAAGTGATGTCACCTATTCAAGTCTATTTATTTGATTTTTAAATTTTAAAACCTTTTATCTGATGAAGTTCCTTATAGGTTCATAGGTTCATAGGTAGGAACTAGGCTATCAGCCCTGGGACCTATACAAACCCAGCCAAAAAGGTTTTTCCCACCCAAGAAAATTATTTTCCTGTGCCACTGTCGAGCAGAGGCACAGAGGTGATCCCTGGGGTGAATTTCCTATTTCCCATCCAATCATCAAGATTTTTCTTGAAGAGTGCTAATGAGGAGCTATGTTTGATATAGATAGATAGTTTATTCCAGAGTATGGGAAGTCTCTGGGACAGGAATCTATCCCTCCAGCATGTTCTGTTTATTCTGGTGACAAGGTTTAGGTCCCTAGAGCATGTAGCTCGGAGGGATTGGGATTTCTTTAAGTGGAGCATGTCCAACAGCTCTGGGTTTGACATAGTTTTGTATGTTAGGCAGAGATCACCTCTGAGTAGGCGATATGTGACGGAGTAAAGCTGGAGTTTTTTGAGACGGTCTGCATAGGCATCTGTTTGAGGCCAGTAATCCTCTTTGTGAGGTAGTTCTGAGGCCTTTCCAGTTGTTGTAGACATCTTGTGAGGTACATACCAAAAGAGGTGTTGTACTCTATAATGGGTCTAATGAGTGATGAGTAGACGGGAACAATGACCTCTTTTTTTCTGGATGAGAAACCTTTTGTGATGAGGTGTGCCACGTAGAAGGATTTCCTGACTACTGTGGCGATGTGATTATCAAAGGAGATACTACTGTCCACTTGTGTCCCAAGGTCTCTTATCACACTTTTGGTGTTAAGTATACTACCACCTATGTTATAGTTCATGGGTACAGAGTTTTTGCCAAAGGGGATGACAATGCACTTTTTGGCATTGAGCTTGAGGCCATGGCTTTGACACCAGGCATCAGTCTCAGTGAGGTCCTTTTGTAGGATGTCCATATCATTAGGAGTTTTGATTATGGCTCCTAGTTTGCAGTCATCTGCGAACTTCATTAGCCAAAGACCTTCTGTGTCAGCCTATACTTCAGAGAAGTAGATACCAAACAGGAGAGGACCCAGGACTGAACCCTGTTGTACTCCACTTGTCACTGGTCTGAAGTCGGATTTGGAGTCTGCTACTTTCACAGTGTGGGTTCTGTCAGTGAGCCAGTTAGCAACCCATCTTGGGACATAGGGATTTATACCTAGTTTAGTGAGTTTATCTATAATTCCAGAGTGGGGGATGGTGTTGAAAGCTTTGGCAAGATCTAGATAGGCTGTGTGAACCACCTTACCCTTATCTACGGCTTTGGTGACTGCTTCAAAGAAGTCTATCAGGTTTAGGAGACATGATCTGCCTTTTACAAACCCGAACTGGGTGGGGTCCAGAGTTTGGAGATTACCAATGTCTTTGTTTATCAGTTCCGTGATGATACATTCCATGGCCTTGCAGACCAGGCTCATCAGGCTAATTGGGCAGTAGTTCCCGGGGTCCGTGGTGGCTCCCCCTTGTGGACTGGGATGACCATTGATGTGTGCCATTCAGCAGGCACAAAGCCTGAGGTGAGGCTATGACTGAACATGGTACTTAGGTGGGGTGCCAGTTCATTCTGTAGTTCATGTAGAAAGCAAACAAAAACAAACCTACAGTAACCAAGCAAGGCAGGCAAGTCCAAGTACTCCAAAACAAAGCAAGAAGTCGTTAACGTATTTTAATAAGAACGTTCCTCTGACCAAAACCAAGAGCTTCTTCAGACAGTAATAAAAAAGCGCCAAATCACTTTTATACAGACCCATTCATGATGTCATATCCTTAACAGTTATCAAATTAAACAGTAATTATACATTTTTAAAAACTAAAATTTTTAAAAAATAACATAAGAAAATGTCATTACAATCTCTCTAACAAGGGGCATTTCCCCCGAAAAAAGTACCAAATAAAACCTAAGCTTCAATCAGAGGCATACAATTGAAGTTAACCACACATAATACAAACCGTAAAAAGACATACGTTTGTACTTTCAGATACTCCAAATGCATAAAGTGTTTAAAAAAAGGTATCTTCTTAATACATAATTAAGACAGTGTTTTTATATAAAAACCATATACCCAAACAAAATAGGTGAACTAGCTGTACGCATGGGAACCTAAGATGTTAGAAAGTCCTAAACAACCCTTTACCCAAAAAGTTCCCGACCAGGGGCTTTTTGTATCAATACAGTTTCTAAGTATTAGTGTTACATTAGACCTAAAACTTAGTGTCAATTTCTGAGGTAACTTTTATATTTTAAAATAACAGAAATGTTACACAGTTCATTTAGGCCAGGTGGAGAAAAAGCATTTAGTAGTAACTGCCATTCCAGTTCCTTTAGTTCTAGTAGGGTTGGGGCCCCTAACCCCAACCCTCACTGCATCAATTCATAAAGGAAAAGCTGTGCCCTATTATCCAACACATGTTTAGAAAGGGCGTTGTCCGCTTTTTATTTTTATGGTAATTATGTTGGTAAACACGGTCTCGCAATCTGCGGTCCGTTTTACCAACATAAAATGCCGGACAACAGTTACAAAGTGCAATATAAATGATTGATTTAGAGTCACAAAAGAACCTCTGTCTGATGTAATATTTTTCACCTCTAATCGTGAACGAGTTCCCTGTTTTTAATAATCTACACCAGTTACAGAACCCACACAAAAAAGTGCCAGTCTGTCTGGACAACACAGAGTGTGGGTCCTCATTTTGTAAGAGTTCTTTCAAATTCTTACCTCTCTTAAATACAAAACCAGGGGAAACACCCAAGATTTCGAGTGGGTGGGCGTTATTTGTAATAAACTCCCAGTTTTTCTTAACAATACAACACATACTAGAAATGTGTTTGTTGTGTAAGGATAAACCTACTTGAAATCAACAACCAAAGGGCTTGAACCCTGGTCTGTGATGGTGTGTTCAGTCAAGGGGTGATTGACGACATTCCTGCCCAAGTCTATCTCCAATTCTATAGGAGTTTGGGGGTTTTGCTGAAGGGAGCCCTGTAATAATGGTTGATAAAACCCTGAATTTCTTTTGAAAGAGACCTCATCTATAAGGTTGTCCAAAAGTTCCGTGGGTAACCTCTGTTTTGAAACATGTTTTTAAGAGTATACACTCTCTTCAAAGTCAACAAGGGTGCTACACATGCGTTGCTCTCACTAGTTGACCTTTGAAGATGGATTTCTTTTGATTCCAAGGGTGGTTGCTGGAAAAATGGAGGAAGGCATTGCAGTAAGTGTTCTTCCTAAAGATCTTAGAGCAAACAATTGTTTGAATATCTTTAACAAGTTTGACGCCTAGGTACTCAGTATCACTCGTTGAAAAGTGGTGAGTAAATGTTAAAAGAACATGTTTCATTCATGTACTTCACTAAGTTGGTAGCAGTGTCAGAGTTCCCCTCAAGGAGGACAAATACATCATCTAAAAACCGGGTGTAAAATTTTGAGGCCTCTTTGAAAAGTGGATGTTCAAATAAAAAGGTCTTTTCCCAATAGGCCACCACAAGGTTCGCCACACTACCTCCACATGGCGAACCCATAGCTATACCCCTTTTCTGTAGGTAATGCTCATTATTAAAAATGAAAAAATTGGATGACAAAATAATGTCAAGGAGGGTGGTGACCACATAAATCTCATCCTTTGGTGCCTTCATGTCTATCAGCATGAGTTCCACCCATTCCACAGCTTCAAGATGTGGTATGGAGGTATATAAATCCACCACATCGATGGTTAAGAAGCTGTAGGAAGGGCTGAATGGGATGTTATTGATCGATTTTAGGAAGGACCACGAGTCTTTACAAATCTGAGGAAGTGTCTTAAGGTATTTACTTAAAATGTGGTCAACCACCTTGGCACTTGGGTGAGTGATACAACATCTCCCGTCCACTAGGGCCCTCATGGGGGGATCCTCTAAGTTTTTATGGATCTTAGGGATCCCAAACATAGTTGGAACTCTAGGGAAGGATATGTTGATAAAATCGAATGTATCAATGTCAATCTTCCCTTCAATGAAGAGGTCTCTAAAGTAACCTTTAATTCTATTGTACTGACATGTAGTCTCGTTCACAGAAGAACTTTCATAAGCTGGAGAGTCGAGGATTTTAAGCATTTTTAAAATGTAATCATCCTTACCCAAGATGACCAAGCCCCCACCCTTATCTGGCTTGATAACTCTGATAGGTAAATTACACAGATTTTTCAATGATTAAAGACACTTAACAGCTTAAAGGGGTTTTTTTTATGTAATCAAAAACCCCCCTTTAAGCTGTTAAGTGTCTTTAATCCCCCTCTCCACCCCACCTTGCAAACCTTTGAGTATGCTTGTGAATTGGATTTTAGACATCTGTTTAAGAATATTGGATGGTTTGACTCTAACAGTAATATCACACTGGAACAGAGAACCTGTTTGAAAAATCTGTGTAATTTACCTATCAGAGTTATCAAGCCAGATAAGGGTGGGGGCTTGGTCATCTTGGGTAAGGATGATTACATTTTAAAAATGCTTAAAATCCTCGACTCTCCAGCTTATGAAAGTTCTTCTGTGAACGAGACTACATGTCAGTACAATAGAATTAAAGGTTACTTTAGAGACCTCTTCATTGAAGGGAAGATTGACATTGATACATTCGATTTTATCAACATATCCTTCCCTAGAGTTCCAACTATGTTTGGGATCCCTAAGATCCATAAAAACTTAGAGGATCCCCCCATGAGGGCCCTAGTGGACGGGAGATGTTGTATCACTCACCCAAGTGCCAAGGTGGTTGACCACATTTTAAGTAAATACCTTAAGACACTTCCTCAGATTTGTAAAGACTCGTGGTCCTTCCTAAAATCGATCAATAACATCCCATTCAGCCCTTCCTACAGCTTCTTAACCATCGATGTGGTGGATTTATATACCTCCATACCACATCTTGAAGCTGTGGAATGGGTGGAACTCATGCTGATAGACATGAAGGCACCAAAGGATGAGATTTATGTGGTCACCACCCTCCTTGACATTATTTTGTCATCCAATTTTTTCATTTTTAATAATGAGCATTACCTACAGAAAAGGGGTATAGCTATGGGTTCGCCATGTGGAGGTAGTGTGGCGAACCTTGTGGTGGCCTATTGGGAAAAGACCTTTTTGTTTGAATATCCACTTTTCAAAGAGGCCTCAAAATTTTACACCCGGTTTTTAGATGATGTATTTGTCCTTCTTGAGGGGAACTCTGACACTGTTACCAACTTAGTGAAGTATATGAATGAAACATGTTCTTTTTTAACATTTACTCACCACTTTTCAACGAGTGATACTGAGTACCTAGACGTCAAACTTGTTAAAGATATTCAAAACAATTGTTTTCGCTCTAAGATCTTTAGGAAGAACACTTACTGCAATGCCTTCCTCCATTTTTCCAGCAACCACCCTTGGAATCAAAAGAAATCCATCTTCAAAGGTCAACTAGTGAGAGCAACACGTATGTGTAGCACCCTTGTTGACTTTGAAGAGGAGTGTGGTACTCTTAAAAACATGTTTCAAAACAGAGGTTACCCCACGGAACTTTTGGACAACCTTATAGATGAGGTCTCTTTCAAAAGAAATTCAGGGTTTTATCAACCATTATTACAGGGCTCCCTTCAGCAAAACCCCCAAACTCCTATAGAATTGGAGATAGACTTGGGCAGGAATGTCGTCAATCACCCCTTGACTGAACACACCATCACAGACCAGGGTTCAAGCCCTTTGGTTGTTGATTTCAAGAGTAGGTTTATCCTTACACACAACAAACACATTTCTAGTATGTGTTGTATTGTTAAGAAAAACTGGGAGTTTATTACAAATAACGCCCACCTACTCGAAATCTTGGGTGTTTCCCCTGGTTTTGTATTTAAGAGAGGTAAGAATTTGAAAGAACTCTTACAAAATGAGGACCCACACTCTGTGTTGTCCAGACAGACTGGCACTTTTTTGTGTGGGTTCTGTAACTGGTGTAGATTATTAAAAACAGGGAACTCGTTCACGATTAGAGGTGAAAAATATTACATCAGACAGAGGTTCTTTTGTGACTCTAAATCAATCATTTATATTGCACTTTGTAACTGTTGTCCGGCATTTTATGTTGGTAAAACGGACCGCAGATTGCGAGACCGTGTTTACCAACATAATTATGCCATAAAAAATAAAAAAACGGACAACGCCCTTTCTAAACATGTGTTGGATAATATAGGGCACAGCTTTTCCTTTATGGGAATTGATGCAGTGAGGGTTGGGGTTAGGGGGGGCCCCCAACCGCTCCTACTTGAACTAAAGGAACTGGAATGGCAGTTACTATTAAATGCTTTCTCTCCACCTGGCCTAAATGAACTGTGTAACATTTCTGTTATTTTAAAATATAAAAGTTACCTCAGAAATTGACACTAAGTTCTAGGTCTAATGTAACATTAATACTTCTAGGAAACTGTATTGATACAAAAAGCCCCTGGTCGGGAACTTTTTGGGTAAAGGGTTGTTTAGGACTTTCTAACATCTTAGGTTCCCATGCGTACAGCTAGTTCACCTATTTTGTTTGGGTATATGGTTTTTATATAAAAACACTGTCTTAATTATGTATTAAGAAGATACCTTTTTTTAAACACTTTATGCATTTGGAGTATCTGAAAGTACAAACGTATGTCTTTTTACGGTTTGTATTATGTGTGGTTAACTTCAATTGTATGCCTCTGATTGAAGCTTAGGTTTTATTTGGTACTTTTTTCGGGGGAAATGCCCCTTGTTAGAGAGATTGTAATGACATTTTCTTATGTTATTTTTTAAAAATTTTAGTTTTTAAAAATGTATAATTACTGTTTAATTTGATAACTGTTAAGGATATGACATCATGAATGGGTCTGTATAAAAGTGATTTGGCGCTTTTTTATTACTGTCTGAAGAAGCTCTTGGTTTTGGTCAGGAGCGAAAACGTTCTTATTAAAATACGTTAACGACTTCTTGCTTTGTTTTGGAGTACTTGGACTTGCCTGCCTTGCTTGGTTACTGTAGTTCATGTAGAACGCAGCCTGGGATGTTGTCTGGTCCCATGGATGCTGTGTTCTTGGCTTTGGAGAGTGTGGTTTTTACCTATGCAGCCATGATTACAGGAACTTTGCATTCTTCCGGTATAGAGATGGGCTCTTTAGGGGGTGAGAGGGGGGTAAAGTTAGCAATGAACCTATCTGCCAGGATGTTGGCAATATCAGTTGGGTCTGTATATTTAGTACCATTGTGCTGTAACTCGGAGCAGATCTGAGTGTTGCCATTGAGATTCTTGACATAGCTATAGAATGCTTTGTGGTTGTCTTTAGAATCAGTAGCGATTTTGTTTTCATAACTAACTCTGGAGGATTTTATCAGAGATCGCAGCTTCTTACTGAGGCTGATCAGGGAGCTCCTCCACTCGTGGGATTTTACTCTCTTTTGCAACAGTTTCTTCCTTCTGTTGTACAGTTTGTTTATGGCAAGGGACCACCAGATTGGCTTCCTTTTTTTGGAGGATAGCGTCTTGATTCTGTTTGGGATAGCACGATCCATGCACTCATGTAAGTGCTTATAAAGTGCAATTGTGTAGGATTCAGTAGTCGTAACTGTATTGTCCATCTGCATGGGTGTCATGAAGTTCACCACTTCTGTCTTAAGAAGCATGAAGTTGGCTTTGGAGAATTTTTTTGCCATGGTTTCCTTAATGGGGGGTGGGGGCAGGATGTGGCTATCTAGGGTAATTAGCTTATGGTCGGATTGGACTGATGAGGCACTGACTTCAGGTGTGAAACATTGGTCACACATGTTGGTAATGACTAGATCTAGGATATTGTTGCCCTCAGTGGGGGTATGGATAAGTTGATCTAGGGCACTGGAGTTTATGAATTCCAGAAAGCGTTGAGTGAAGGAGTTAGTACATGAGTAGTTTTCCCAGTTAATGGTGGGGTAGTTGAAATCACGCATTATTAGGGTGTTTGGTTGAACCCTAATATTTTCCAGTACATCAGGAAAGGAGGAGTGGGGATCCTGGGGCATGGTGGGTGATCTGTAGCAAGCTACAATTTGGATTGCAGTTTTGCCCAGAGTTAGTTGCACTTGGATAACCTCGGCTGCATTATGCTGAGCAACTAGCCTGGAGGTGTGGATATCCTTAATGAATATGGACACACCTCCGCCTTTGGTGTTCCGGTCCAGGTTACATGGCTGAAAAGTGTGGTATGAGTTATAGCCTGGTAGTGCACGGGTGCTCTCTGGAGCCTTGAACCAGGTCTCAGTCACTGCACAGACATCGATGTTCTCCATTTTAAGAAGTCCCTCGAGTGAGAGCATTTTGAAATTTAGACTTCTAGCAATTAGTAGCATCACCCTCAGTTTTTGCTTGCCTATTCCTGTCACGGTGGTGAATTTGTCATTTGAACCTTGCCTAAAAAAGGCACTATAGGGGCGGCAAGAACCTTAGCCAGTATCCAGAATCCCAGGGGTGAAAGGTGCAGGCCATATCTGGCAAAGCATTGTGGTCTGTCGACCATGTCATCCAGGCAGACAAATATTGGATCCCTTTAGAATGGCACCAGAAGCTTAGCCAATTGTTGAAGTCAATCATTTTGTCCTTGTACTGCAGCATCATTCTGGGTGATGGCAGGATGCTTCTCAGGGCTAGGGTCATACCTGCCTGGGCTACAAGATCGGAGAGCTCTTCCATGTCTCTTTTCATGTAGTCCAGGGAGGTATGTCTCAGGTTGTTCACACCAACATGGACAATGACAGAGTCATATTTGTACTTGTTGTGGAGTGACCTGAGTGCGTGGGTTATGCGGCGGATCCTGGCACATGACAGGTAGCTGACAGTAACCTTCTCCTTGTTTAGCCTGGTGAGTGGGACATCAGTGTGCCTGACTATAAAGTCACCTGTGACTAGTGTGTTGGGTATGTTGTTTTGCCTTATCGGCTGTGGTTGAGTGGTACACTGAGTCTGCAGGCTATGTGTCATTTGGATTGTGTTGGGGGTGGAGGCTGCTTGCATTTCTGCTTTGGAGGTCTCTGTTGCTTGAGCAGATTATTATTGAGAGCCTCCGCAAATGTTTTTGTGTTTCTATGTGTGGATTTTGGTGGTGTAGATTTAGTGAGACTATGTGATGAGTGTGGTGTGGTGCAAGTGTTTACCTTCTCCTCTTGACTGTCAAGTTCAGTCTTGATTGGAGAGAGCTTTACCTCCAGTTTGGCTAGATAAGTGCATCTCTCACAGGTTGTAGTGTTGGGTGGTAGGAGGAGAGGGTTGTCTGTGTACATGAGGCAATTTCTACATTGCCCCAAGATGCCCAGATTCATCAGATAGTATGTGATTTGATTGGGATGAAAGTGCTTATACCTGTTGACTAATAAACTGAATTTTTGTGGATTTATAACCTCTGGTCTGCCATTTGTGACTTCTACTTTTGTTTATATGTAAATTAATACCTGCACTATAAGGTGTGCTGGTACGCACACTCACACACACACACACACACACACACACACACACACACACACACACACACACACACACACACACACACACACACACACACACACACACACACGCGTGAGGTGGCACAAAGGCATTACACAGACCTCACAATATCCAAATGGTGACATGCATGACACACAGTCAGACAACAACATACGCACTCTGGAGAGACCCTCAACATCATGCACTGCAGCCATTTCCACTTAATGTCACTACTAATGTACACCTCCAGGATACGTGAGTAGTATTAGTAGATGATGGGCCTGCACCTAGCACACACTGTCCCCATGTACACATTATTGCTGTTCGTCTGTATAGCACAGTGGCAACTCCTACAGAAAATACCTCTCAACTTTGAAGATTTTCACAGAATGTCTACATGTTTGGCTCATACTATTGGTCTGTTCCTCATAAATCCTGTGTTTGTCTGACACATTATTGGGATGATCTGGGGATTGACGTCACTAATTAATAACATATATTTCAGTTTCAACTTCAAAGCCTGCAGTAAATGTATGTTAAAACAAATCCAGTTACGCTAACAAGTTTCTAAGCTTACAGTGGATATAATAAGTGTACCCACCCCTGTTAACATGTCAAGGTTTTGTGATATATAAAATGAGACCAGAATAAATCATTTCAAAAACTCTCCCACCTTTGATGTGACCTATAACCTGTGCAATCCAACTGAAAAACAAACAAATCTGTTAGGGTCAAATATAGCAAATTAAATACATATAATAGGCTGGTTGCCTAAGTGTGCACACCCTTAAACTAATACTTTCTTGAAGCACCTTTTGATTTAATTACAGCATTCAGTCTTCGTGGGAAGGAGTCTATCAGCATGGCACATCTTGACTTGGCAATATTTGACAACTCTTCCTTGCTAAAGCCCTTCACCTTTGTCAGATTGCAAGGGCATCTGCTGTGCACAGCCCTCTTTAGATCACTCCACAGATTTTCTATTGGATTTAGGTCTGAGCTCTGGCTGGGCCATTCCAAAACTTTGATTCTATTCTGGTAAAGCCATTCATTTGTTGATTTGGATGTATGCTTCGGGTCATTGTTGTGTTGACAGGTGAAAGTCCTCTTCATCTGCAGCTTTCTAGCAGATGCCTGAAGGTTTTGGGCCAAACATGACTGGTATTTTTAACTGGTCATGATTCCCTCCACCTTGACTAATGCCCCAGTTCCAGGTTATGAACAGCAACCCCAAAGCAGGACACTGCCACCACCATGCTTCACCATGGGGACGGTGTTCTTTTAGAAATGCAAAGTGTTGTTTTTGCGCACAATGTACGTTTTTCAAATTGTGGCCAGATAGTTCAACCTTGGTCTTAGTAGACCATAACATATTTTCCAACATGCTTTTGGGGGACTTAATGTATTATTTTCAGATTTTAATCAGGCCTGGATGTTGTTCTGTGTGAGAAAACGCTTCCATCTTCCAACCCTACCCCATAGGCCTGACATATGGAGAATACGGAAGATTGTCATCACATGTAGTACACAGCAAGTACTTGCCAGAGATTCCTGCAGCTCCTGCAGTGTTGCTGTAGGTCCCCTGGTAGCCTTCCTGACCAGTGTTTGTCTTGCCATTTCATCAAATTTGGAGGGATGTCCAGGTATTTGCAACGTCACTGTTGCCCCATATTTTCTCCCCTTTTGATGACTGTCTGCACTCTGTTCCATGGTATATGCAATGCTGTAGAAATGTTTTTGTACCCTTATCCTGGCTGATACCTTTCAACAATTAGATCCCTTTGATGCTTTGTAAGCCCTCTTTAAACCATAGCTTTTGCTGTAGCAGGCAACTGAGTAAATGTCAGGGAAATCCTACTAGGACAGCTGAACTTTATTTGGGGTTAATCAGAGTCTCTTTAATTCATGGCAGGGATGTACCCAAGAAGACTGAATGCTGTAAATAGATCAAAAAGGTGCTTCAGAAAAGTATTAGTTTAAGGCTGTGCACATTTATGCATCCAGCTTATTGTATGTTACTTATTTTTCGTATTTGTTCCCCTAACAGATTTGTTTGTTTTCCAATTGAATTGTACAGCTTATAGGTCACATTAAAGGTGGGAAAGGTTTGGAAATGATTTATTGTGTTCTCATTTTTGTATATCACAAGAACCTGCCATTTTAACAGGGGTATGTACACCTTTTCTATCCACTGTATAAGAGTATTATTTAAGATATGTCCCTAGTTTTGGGCCTTTGTCCAGATTTCTTGTACTGCCAGGTTATGAGGTATGCTACAGGCCCCTGTGATGACCACTGTGATGCAATGCAGTAAACCCCACCACAAGTGAACATGCAAATATTGTGATATGGCTAAGAGTGACAGTTGTGTGCATGGTAAAATGCATGCCCTTAACATGCCTGGTGTATTGGCGAGCCACAGCAGGACAATTCCATACTCACTGGCTTCAGGCTGCTGTCCCACATCCAGACCAAAGGGACCTATGTAGTTGTTTGAGAAAAGTATTGCCAGCAGACTCACATGTGGCATTGGTACAAGAAGAATGCTGCTTTCCTGCACATGTACAGTACAAGCTCCTATACTACACAATTTGCTGTCCTTCACCATAGATGTGCACTTCTGTGCATTACAAAACCCCACCCACAACTGCATTTTGACCTGACATATGCATCTAAATACTCTACGTATGCCAGTATGGCTGCTACAGTCATAGATTGATGTCCACTGGGACCTTATCTGCATGATCCTCGCTTGGTGTCTGGGTGACACCCACCTCCACAATGTGGGTGTCTTGACTCTGATGTTGTTGCATGGTGGGTGCCCCAAGGTACGCAAGGAGCTCCTCCAGAGGTGTAAGTGGGGCCTGTGTGACTCCCACCTGTGGCTGTGCGGTCTCTGGCCATGGCAGCAGCCCTTTGGCAGGCATGGCGGTTGAGGTCAGTCACACAATGCCTGACCTTTTCATAAGCCCGTGCATGTTGACCCAAATCGTTTACCCTGTAGAAGAGGTCATCCCACAGGGCAGTCCACTCCCGCAGCTCAATTTGGCTACAGCCAAACACCACGCCATGGTGCTGCACTATGGTGTCGATGATAGCTAACCTCTCTGCATCTGAGTATGGCAGCTTTCTGGCACACTGCATGTCACCTGGAAGACATAAACAGGGAAATACATCACAGGACCTCATACATTGGTAACGTTATTGACAGAACCTGCACATCTACATTGACTAGCACTAGCCACCACTTAAAGACCACATCATACCCCTGTCATCTATCAGCACAGTATGAGCTTGCATTGCACTCCTGGTCCTGATGTGTCATGCTCACTCCAATGAGGGCCAGTAAATTACATACTCTTCCATTCATCATTCACTTTTGTGTAGAGTGATGACAGTGGGTGTCATCCATGCAGATGGGATGTCGATAGTGCTCAGGCTTGGTTTGACTACAGTGTTTAACGGAGCTGGGAGCACATGCCTGAGTTTGTGTAGGATGCAGACAGGGATGATATCAGGTCTCATGGAGACTTAATTTTGTTGCCCCTGAGTAGGCATTATGGATCTGCTTCCTGATGATGAGGGGAGGGGTTCGGGTGCTGTGCATATCTACCTATACTGATGGGGGGATGGAGGGGTGATGTTTTTACTTAACCTGTCTACAGTGGGTTGGCTATAGCTATGGCATGTGTGTATGTGGTGTGATTGAACACCAGTACAGAGCGAGTTGAGTTGTTGCCTCTGAGGTTGAAGACATATGTGACAACGGCCTTGTGATTGGTCTTGGTGGATGTGTCCAATTAGTACTCATAGTTAGCTTTACAGTGATTCATCTGTCACCTTATATGCTTGTTCAAACAAAGGTGGACTTGCTTCAAAGTTGGTTCCTGCTCCTACTTGACCCTGTATGGCCAATATAGTGACCTATCCTGTGGTTTGTGTATTGCTGCTGTCCACCAAAGGAGATTACTCATGCTTATTCTAGTACCCACTTCCATGTCAGGGCAATCCAACAACCTGGAGTACCTCAGGGTTCAGTCCTGGGACCACTCTTGTTTGGCATCTACTTCTCTGAAGTACAGGCCAACACTAAGGGACTCTGGCTAACAAAGTTTGCAGATGACTGCAAACTGGGAGCCATTATTGAATCCCCAAATGATGTGGATATTCTACAAAAGGGCCTTACAGAAACAGATGCCTGGTGCCAGAGCCATGGGCTCAAGCTTAATGCCAAGAAATGTATAGTTATCCCTTTGGAAAAAAAACATGTACCCATGAACTACCACATAGGTGGCAGGACACTAAACATCGAAAGTGTGATGAGAGACTTAGGGACACAAGTGGACAGTGGTCTCACTTTCGATAACCACATCACCACAGCAGTCAGGAAATCCTTCTACGTGGCACACCTCATCACTAAGGGCTTTTCATCCAGAAAAAAGGAGGTCATTGTCCCACTGTACTCATCCTTCATTAGACCCATTATAGAGTATAATGCCCCATTTGGTATGTACCTCACAAGACATCTGCAACAGCTGGAAAGGCCACAGAAATACCTCACTAAAAGAATCACAGGCCTAAAGCAGATGCCATATGCTGACTGTCTAAAAAAACTCCAGCTATACTCTGTGGCATATCGTCTACTCAGAGACAATCTCTGCTTAACATACAAGGCCATGTCAAACCCTGAGCTGTTGGACATGCACCACTTAAAGAAATCCCAATCCCTCAGAGCCACACGCTCCAGGGATCTAAACCTTATCATCACAATGAACAAAACATGCTGGAGGGATAGGTTCCTGACCCAGAGACTTCCCATACTCTGGAATAGACTGCCCATACATGTCAAGCAGAGCGCCTCATTGACCCTCTTCAAAAGGAACCTTGATGATTGGATGGGAGATAGGAAATTCATCCCGGGGATCATGTCAGTCACCCTGCTAGACAGGGGCCCAGAGAAGTAAATATTGTGGGAAAAAATTTCCAGGGAATTGTTATGGCTAGGCTTGCATAGGCTTAAGGGCCGATAGCCTAGTACCAACCTATGAACCTAAGAAGTAGTTGTAGACATTTATGTCTGTTGGATGCACTGAAACTATAATTATACACGTGTACAACATGTACATTTTGCATCTCATGTTTGTTGCTTTGAGGCTTCCAGCCACACCTACTCATACATACATGTGCACAGGTAATATCTGATATACATTTCTGTTCTGTGTCAGTATGGCACACTGTATTTACACACTTCAAAGCAAAATAATGGAAGGCACCAAACCACAGCCGATAAAATCATATAAGTTTATTATAAAACGAACAGATGAGCGCTTTCGCAGCCAAAGCTGCTTCATCAGACAAATAACTGTTACATTCACTACTATTAAAATTAATTTCATCCAATCATAGCTTCAGCTTAATTAGCCATAGTTGCATGGATTCCAATGATCCAGTGCAACTATAGGTAAAGGACTGAATGGTAAAATGTCCATTAAACCCATATTAGCTAATAGATCCCTTACCAGATAACTATGCATTATTTGCTTTTAGAATGTTTTAAATTGTTGCTTTAAGGTTTTATTACTGATTAATTGGAATGCTGTATAAACTTGTATGATTTTATATCAATTACTACATAATTAAAAATAAAAATAATACTTTTAACACTGCTTTCTCATGTAAAAATAAAGTGTCTGTCTTGGTGCTTGAACCATGAACACCTTTATATAAAGCCAGGACTCTAACCACTATACTATCTCAGCACTAGGATTTTAGCTGTCTATTTTTATCTCCTATGGGATGTTTAAGCACTGCTGAGCAGAGGGCCATAATTTGCACACCCTCTCAGCTATGCTTAAACATACCTGAGAATGGAAAAAAAATCAACCCTCTTTATCTATCTGTATCTGTACTCCTTGCCAGTTACAGTAAGGGAAATTTTAAGGGGACACATAGGGACATATTTTAGCTATTGCTCTTACAAACTTACAAAGTGTGGCTGTGGTTTTCTAGAAAATCATTGACAAATCACTCAGGGTTTAAGTCAGAACATACTGACAGACATTTGGGCTTCAGACTTCATACCCTTCAGGAAATCAGTGCTATGCAAACCTTTTATTCTATCAACTTTCTATGTTTGTAAGTGCAATATTTAAAAAGTGTCCTTATTTTTGGGCATTGTTCCCTCCCATTATTTATGGCTTTGTACAACTATCTTGCTCTAGGAGGTTGAGAGGTATGTAAGGTAGGCATCTGGACATTCTGCATAAACCTGTACAGTTGAGGGGTGTGGCCATACAGCACTATGAGAATGACAGACATTTGGGTTTCAGACTTCATACCATTCAGGAAATCCATGCTAATGCAAACCTTTTATTCTATCAACTTTCTATATTTGTAAGTGAAGTGCAATATTTAAAAAGTGTCTTTATTTTTGGGCCTTGGTCCCCCCATTAAGTATGGCTTTGTACAGCTATCTTGCTCTAGGAGGTTGATAGGTATGTGAGGCAGGCATCTGGGCATTCTGCAGAAACCTGTACAGTTGAGGAGTATGGCTGTATGGCACTTTGACAATGCAGGCACTGTCACACACACCCTGCATTGCCTCCTACTGGGATGGGTGCTTTCAGTGTCTGCAGACACTGAAAGCACTTGCAAAGTGCTTTGACAATGCAGGGGGTGTGTGACAGTACCTGTCACACATCCCCTGCATTGCTTCCTATCCAGAGTTCCTGCTTTCAGTGTCCGTGGACACTGAAAGCGCTTGCAAAGTGCCATATGGCACTTTGATAAAGCAGAGGGTGAGTGACAGAACCTGTCATACAACCCCTGCATTGCTTTCTTGCTCCCCTATCTAGTTTAGTGTCTGTGGACACTGTTTTACTAATTTTATTTCATTTTAGTGTCTGTGGACACGGAAATACTTTAATAAAGAGTGCAGGGGTGTGTTAGATGTGTGTGTGCTACTTAAACACAACCCCTGCACTCAGTAGTGTTTGTGTCCATTTAGTCTTAGCAGCATGCCTTCATGAATATACAAGATGCACTGCTGTTAAAGCTAAAGGTAAAAACACAGTTCACTCCGTGCAGGAATAGCACTATTCTTGCATGGAGTTTATTGAATCCAGGTTTTTTTTTCTTTAAATAAAAGTGTAACAGTTGCACAACATAAGGTTTTATGTCCAATATTATCCAAAACTTTTAAACAGAAAATGTAGACAATACACAGTTACATAAATTTGGAAGCAGCTGGTATGTTTTACAGAATATTAAAGGAATCCAAATCTTTCCTTATTTGGATGATCTGCTGATTCAGGCATCTTCTCCAGAGGTCCTTTTGCAAAATCTTCATTTTACCATTTCTCTTCTTCAGAGCCTGGGATTCACAATAAACTTCAAAAAGTCTTCCCTGACTCCTTCTCAGGATCATGTCTTTCTGGGTTGCAGGATTCAAGTGGTGCCAATGTTGGCATCCCTACCTGCTCAAAAGGCATTAACTCATTTTGTTCTTTCAAACTCTTCTTCCTCTGGCATCCATTACAGCCAGGTAGATTCTGAGAGCTCTGGGGTTCATGGCTTCCATCATTCTGATGCGCCCTCTGGGCAAACTCCACATGAGGATTTCCAGTAGTTTCTGAAGTCAGTGTGGCTTCAGCATGCACCTCCTCTAGACTTTCCTGTTCCTCTTCTCCCACGTCTCAAGAAAGAACTTCTGTGGTAGATTCATCAGTTGTCTCTGAATCCAGGGTTCCCTTTACAATCTCCTCTTTCCTCTCAGGATCTGTTCACAGACCCTTCAGATGTGGGATGGGAGCAATGTTTGGCTCTCTGAGGATTCTGGAAGTGTGGTCACATTGTCAGCAGAAGGAGCACATCAACATCAAAGAGATAAGAGCTCTTATGTTCTTCAGATCTTTCATCCTCTCTTCTCTCTGGGGCCTCTCAAGGTATTCACAGACAATACCACAGTCATGTGGTATATCAACAAACCAAACAAAATAAAAAAAAGATCTTACTGTCTTTGCCAGCTGGCACTTCTGGTATGGGATCTGGCTATCAAATATCAACTGACTCTTCAGGCAGTTTATATTCCTTCAGATCAGAACATTGTGGCAGACAATCTGAGCAGGTCCTTCAGTCAATCCCATGAATGGATGCATCATAGGGATGTGTTTCTGGACATTGTTCACCAATGGGGTATTCCTCAAGAAGATCTCTTTGCCTCCCCTCTGAACAGATAACTTCCTCTCTTTTGTGCCAGAGTCCAGGTCCTCCTGTATGGAAGGTGGACACCCTCTAATTTTCTTGGAAGGGGATGTTTCTTTATGTATTTCCTCCCCTTCTTCTCATTCCAAGAGTCCTGTTCAAGATTCAACAGGATGCTCCCAAATTCTTGTTGGTGACTCCCTTTTGACCACAACAGCCCTGGTGCCCTCTACCTTTCATCTAGCCAAGGGCAATCATCACAAGTTACCTCACAGGGTGGATATCCTCACACAAGACAAGAAGTCTCTCATCCATCCCCACCTATCCATGATTCAACTGACACTGTGGGTGATAGGGTTTTGATCCCTCATAGACACCTTTTTTTCTGAGGATGTGCTGCAGGTCCTGCAGGAGGCCAGGAAACCAACTACTAGGAAATCCTACTTGTCTAAATGGAAGAGGTTTTCTATTTGGTGTCTTTCTCGTGACCTGGACCCACTTTCTGTGAATGTTCCTTTGGTTCTCTCTTATTTGTATGAGTTGCTTAGTGCTGGTTTGGTCTATTCTTCTATTAAGGCTCACTTATCAGCTCTTTCTGCTTGTCTGCCTTTAACTCCCTTGTTATCTTCTAGATTTGAGGCTAAGCAATTTCTTAAAGGCATCCTTAATATCAGACCTACCAGGAAGCCTGTTCCTCCTCTCTGGGATCTTAATTTTGTTCTAGAAAAATTTACTCAGGCTCCTTTTCAGCCTGCTGTTTCAGCTTCCTTGTAACTTTGTTCTTGGAAGACAGTTATTTTGTTAGCTCTTACTTCTGCCAGACAGGTGTCTGAGTTGCAAGCCCTTATGGCTTGTCCACCTTTTTTGATATTTCATGAGGACAGGGTGTCCTTGTGTACTAATCCTTCTTTCATGCCCAAGGTGGTTAATGAGTTGTCACTTAATCAGTCTATTAATTTGCTTACTTTTTTCCCCTCTCCACAATCTGACAGTGAGAGGGTGCTGCATAACTTAGATGTGCATAAACAGCTCAGACTTTATTTTGATAAAACTAAAGGTATCAGAAAATCTGACCAATTATTTGTTTTCTTTCATCCTAGGTCTTTTGGTTTGGCTGTTTCCGAGCAAACTATTTCCACTTGGATTTAAAGGGCTATTTCCTTTTGTTATACTTTGAGAGCCTTCCTTCTTCTGTAATGGCTCATTCTACTAGAGCTGTGTCTTCTTCTGGTGCTTTTTTCAAAGGCTTAGATGCTTATTCTATTCCTAAAGCTGATACCTGGACTTCTGTGCATACCTTTACCAAACATTATGAGCTGGATGGTATCTTCAGAGCTAGGGCTGGTTTTACCGATGCCATTCTTCATGGCTTCTTAGAGGGCAATGCTGCTGCTTCCTCCTCCCAAGTTTCTTCTTGAGCTTTGGCACTCTTCCATTTGTAATGAATACTGCAGTGATGAATGTTAGGAGACCGTACAGTTGTGTAAAATCTTACCATAACAATAGATGTCCTTGCCTTCACCACTGCAGTATTCACTCCCTCCCTCCCTTCGCCCCCCTACTTTTTTTCCTTCCTGGATGTGCAGGTTCTCCTTGGTTTTCCTTGGACTGCTGTTCCTACTGGGGCAATCACTTTTGAGGATGGTACACCTGAACATCATCTTTATGCCCTACACTATGCAAGGATTGTGTAGGTGATGTTCAGCGTACCTTAAAGCAATGGTAGACTTTGGTAAACTGGCCAGATGGTGGGCTTCATGGCAGGAAATTCCCATTTTTAATGAATACTGCAGCAGTGAAGACAAGGACATCTACTGTTATGATAAGATTTTACACAACTGTACTTTAGCCCACTGCTAGGATACTAGATGCAGATAACAGTATGAAGCAATATCACTCTGCAGAGTACAGATGCTGTTCAACACAAGCCTAGTTTGTGTAATGCACAAGTACTATGCCTGCAATTGCATATACAACCAACTCAACCTGTGGCACATGCAATAAGTATTATGATCTATAATGACTAATACTAGATAGGTAAGGGTTCTAATCTCACTCCAGGCTACTTGGTGTGTGTGTGTATACCCTTGCAAAACAAATGCCATGCTCTCATGGGCTGTCCATCTGCAATGGTTATGCACTTTTTGGCCCGGTAACTTGCTGCTGGCTTCCGCACTGCCCTCTTCTACAAGGCCTGATGATGTCATCCACCTTACGACTACCAGCTGACAGTGTAGTATTAAAACTTAAGCTGTGGCATGTGTGATAAATATTGTGATCTATTGTATGCAAGACTAGATAGGTAGGGGTTCTAATCTCATGCTACACTACTTTATGCACATGTGTTCCCTGATTGCATAAGTATGGTCATCTTAGTAACATAGAAAGAGGTAGGGTTTTGCAGTATTTTATTTGTAGCATGTGGTATGGCCCTCCAAAGGGCTGCCCACAACAAGGCCTGCTGATGTCATCAAGCATAATATGTCCTGACTAGTACTAGCAGACATGAGGTGTGTTGCATGCACCACATATTGTGATCTGTAGTGTCTATCATTACAAAGGTAAGTGTTCTCACCTACATACCACCAACTTGCACTACGTGTGTGCCTTGGCATGTCCTGTACTCAGTGATTGGAAGTGGTGCTAGTCTTAATATAGCCATGCTTGTGTGTGAGCCTGTGAGAGCATTTTATATCATGTATAGACCATAGGACATTTGAACTTCACTGGCATAATGGCCATACAGCCCTCATAATCCTAGACATCTTTATACCTGTAGTTACAGGATCAGCACATGTTACCCCAGTCCAAGAGGGACACAGGCTGATACCCTGTGTTGAGATAATGGTCGCCCAGCTGATCATGTTGATGGCATGTGGTGAAGTGCACTGAGGTTCTCTATGTGCCATTAGGAAGGGTTCTGTTTCAAGGGTGTGTTTAAGTCTTCTAGACAAATCTCTCCCACAAGTATGTAGCATCAATGTCATATATGAGGTTAATGTCCTTACAGTGGGTTATCCATCTACTATGCCTCCTACAGATAGGTAGAAAATGCAATAAAGTAGGATCACATATTGCCCCATATGCAAGGCCCATATCACCTCGGAGTAGTCTATATGCCACAGGTAACAATGATACTCATTACAGACTATTCCACTGAACACATACTGAAGACGTGAAGTGACCTTATGAGGGACCATACTGTTGTGTGCAATTGTCAGTTCTGCTTGGAAAGGTACAGCACCAAATAGCCATTGCACTCAGATATTGGCATGCTGAGGGAAGAGTGCTTGGAGGTTATGAGCATGTCACTTACAGGTGACTGTGGCCTCAGCTATGCCATATGATTCTTGCCATACAACTGTAGAGACAGGGTGATCTGAGACATATTAGGTGTAAACCTGTGTGGCAGGTCTGTGTGCCCAGCTCATTCACCCCTGAGTATGTACATCACATATAGTGACTGATGTGCTACTTACCAGGTACATAGGTCTAACTGATGGAACTGATACTACATATATACTTGGATGGAGTTTATGGCCATTACTATGTCAACAGGCATGTGTTCACAATACCCGCCTGCAGGATAGTGACATATCACAAAGACTCTATGAGTGCTCACAATTTGCAGGCATTAGCCAACATTGCTAGCCACAGTCAGTCAGTAGTCATGTGTATTTTGGTTGAATGGATTACAAGCAGTAGACAACCTAGGACTGAGCCCTTTTGAGCACTGCTGCTGACAGATCAGTTATTGGAGGTGGATGTCCCTATGCTGTGTATGTGTGCCAGCAATGGGCCACTTAGTTACCCCTACAATGATAGTATCATGGATGCCTAAGCAGGTGCTTTGTAAATGCTGCCTGAGTGGGGGATATAGTCAGATGGCTTGGCTGAATCTAGAGGGGTTGTATACCCTGATGTACCCTCACCCAGGTCTATGGTGACTGCCTTGGAAATGTCCACCATGTGTAACAGTCATGTTCCCCCTGTCACACATCCAAACTGTGTACAGTCAATTCTGTGTAGAATGCATATATGTGTGCTGATCATCGCCATGATGATCACCCCTATGGACATACAGATATGGATACTCAGACAATGAGGTATATAGTTATGTTGGTCAGTGGGTGCACCCCCTCTGTGCAAGGGCATAACAGTTGCCATTGTCTACTCAGCTGGTGTGCAGCCAGTAGTGTCAGTATGATTGTAATGGTGTCCCAGTGGTGTTAGTAATCCTTGTCGGATCACATGTGAGATGCAGCCTGGAATTTTAACATGTGCAACAGCTGCTGTGTATCTTCCAATGAGAGCCAGTTAAAAACTGCTCTGTAAATATGGAAGTTATGGGACAGGTTGTAGGAATGTCATATGTCATATGTGGTGGGGACAAGGGAGTGTAGTTTACACAGACAGTGTGGGTGTACAGGTTAGGTACGAGTCCAGACCCATCAAATGTGGCATC
Source organism: Protopterus annectens (assembly GCF_019279795.1). Taxonomy (NCBI): domain Eukaryota; kingdom Metazoa; phylum Chordata; order Ceratodontiformes; family Protopteridae; genus Protopterus; species Protopterus annectens. The sequence continues at coordinate 1,609,643,636 of NC_056732.1, read as the reverse complement.
ATGGTGTATGAGGTCACTGACAATCTGGAGTTGTCCTTTGAGGTTACACATGTAACTACACTGTGCACTCTGGTTCTGCTTTGCATGGGTGGCTACTTTTATCACTTACTATGTCTACTCAACATAACAACAACACTATGTGCTTCTTTTAACTGAGGATGTATTGCCTCCATGTTATATGGGGCACCCCAATCCCAACTGTCACACAGCACTGTCCACCTGTTATTGTACAGCCTGCTAATAGCAGTTGGCCACCAGTCAGATTTGCTGAGCCATGATTAGCCTGTGTCCCTCCTGTCATGTACAGCATAGTTCATGCATTTATAATGCTGCTGACATACTGCATGCATGTAGAGCTCTGTATACTTGCCTGTCCTATCTGAAGGGGGAGGTGCAGTCACATTATATCAACCATCCCACAGGATCTAATGAATGGCTTTCTTGACATATATGTCTGCATGGTCTGCAAGGGGGGGTACGTGCTGGTAGTTCTAAGGAGACTGATCTGTGGCCAGATCCCACCAGGGAGGACCTTACATTGGAGGGAGCTGTACTGGTCACCCATATTGATAAACACATTATGCAATACATTGGTTCCCATGTGGGGATGTCACGACACTGCTGCAGGGCATTATAGGAAAGGACCTGGGCCGTCCTTTGGGCAAGTGAGCCACAACATGACTAACCGACACAGTGTGTGCACATATTACACTTCCCTAATGTGTTTGTCTGTGCTCTGTACAGACACCTAGCATGACTCTCTTCTTGTAACATTCTGGAAGTGACTGCAATACTTACTTGCACAGAGGACAGCTAGCATGTAGTGTCAAGCGCTGTCCCCAGATCTCTGAGTCATGTCACCTGAAATGCCATGATAGGAGTTGGCATGGATACGAGCACTAACACTATCATACACCTACTGACACTGGACCAAACACTTTTGCTCAAGGCTAGATCATGCCTACCGACTGTAACCGGTGGAGTCCATTGACTGTTACACTATGTAATAGATGTCTGACATATGTTTCACTCCACCAGCCATGGTCTGACAAGGTGTATGACAATATTAGGTCAGCAGGCCTTGGTGGAAACTGTGTATGTCATGTACATGAGTGTTATGTCAGCTGGTGAATAGGCAAGTTACAGTCATACTCTGGGAAGATAACACCGGGAGACCTATGGTGCAATGATGCTAGTCACCGGTGAAGTTCACCTTCCTCCATTACTGGCGTACCCCATCTACTTATTCCCTCTCTGCAGTCACAGGCACTGTCAGTGACATCTGCGTGAGTACATTAGCATGTGATTGCATATTAGGAGCTGTCACAGAATCCCACACAGACCCAACAGTTATCCAGGATGGTCTAGCACACAGTCAGTTGTTCTCTGAGCCACTGACAAAGACTAAATGCCAATGACTGCAGAATACTATCCTGTGGGAAATCATCAACCCCTGCAAAATATTTTAATGTCCGCACACCACACACGGTTGCGCCTTTATTCATGGATTTATGGACACAGAGACTAATGTCGCCTTTGACTTTCACTGGTCGGTAGGATGTGGGGATGCATTCACTGTTGTACAACTTATACCGACAGGTTTGGGATGTAAATCCTAGACTGTCACTGCTATACTGACTCTGCCAATCATCACATCTATCATCATGTGCAATGGCACTCTCGCTATGTCACTACACAGGCATATCATAAAACTGTAGCAGCCACACAGGTTCCATGGTACAGCAATACACAGTGTAGATACCATGTTCTATGGGGTCAGTGTCACATCTGTACATGTGTAGTCTGTCTCCTGCATGCTTTGGAGGGGATGTGTATGGCTCCATACAGGGAGGTGTTGGATCCCACTGTGTACGTCCCACATATGCATGACAGGACTAACACATGTCTTACCTGTTCTACAAGCCTACAACATCACTGTGGTATACATAGTACATGCTGAAGAGACATGTATGTAACACAAATAGTACACCCTACATTAAACAGGTCCCCCATGCATGTGAAGCACACATCTGCTGTAACACACATCATGTGCAGGTTACACAATGAGATGCAGAACACGACAATCATAACTGGTATTGGAAAACTGTCTGTACTGAACACAGGATATTTGTAGATGGGTCATCTCCATCACCACAGCTTGTAGATGTGTGAATTCCCAAAACCCTGGTGACACTTATCAAGGGTAGCAGACCTGTTTCCAGATTAGGGATGGATGAGTATGCTGAATGCCACCATTGTCCTTGTTAGCTTGTTATACACATATGAAGCTATGGAGCCATGCACTTATAGTGCTGTACCTTACTGAATACATTTCTGCTGTGCTGACATGCCATCCTGTGCTGCTTCATTGCTGCTGTGTATCCATAGATTATCCCAACAGACCCCTAAAACAGAAAGGCAAACAGGTCCATAACACACCTGTCATCATGTAACTATACAGCCATTACAACATCATACAAGATAAGGTACACAAAAGTATGTGGTGTACTCATGACAAATGCCAGCATGCAGTATCTGTCATTAAGCACTACAAGTGGCATGGCAAAATAACACTGCATTACACAAGTACATGTTAATTAATATAGTCACACTGTGCATCAGACACATAGATTAATTTCCATGCATCGATGGTGAGGATGACAGAGATGTGGCACAGGTATCATCACTTGCACAGGGTGCTGTGTGGGGTTGCAGGAGGCCTAGGCTGACCCAAATGGTTGACAGCATGTGTGTGAGTCAGGAAGGGAAGCAGGTAAGATGGGTCATGGAAAGGTGCCATGTGAGTCTGTAGGTGACCTGCATTTGACAGTGGTGTGTGAGTATGTGTGTATACACAGTCAAGATCAGTGCTAGCCCTACATGTGTGTATGTTGGACAGATTTGGACCATACATGGTACAGTGGACAGTTCACCATCTCCGGTGCAAAACATTGCTGGCTCTGCCAAGAATTGCACTGGCATATCCATGCCCAAGGTCAGAAGCAGTGCTAGTATCTGACAGTGACTGCTGTCTTCTGGGACCGTGTCCTCCATGGGAATGCTCAGGACCATGAGCCCACAGCCTGACAAGCCATGGTGTGGACAGCAAATGCCCCTCTGTAGCACTGGATCTACTGCCACTATGGGAGCGTAATTGTGCATGGCCACGTGAACTCTCAGCAGATGGGGTTGCTGACCTACATCCACAAGTCCAACGCTCAACTCCAACCACACATTCCATCACAGACAAAGTGCACTCCAAGACAGACACTGTCTCAGCCCACCTTCTGTCCACTACATCAGTCAACTGATCCAAGGTGTCCCCAGTGCAGTGGAGGCAGTCACAGATGTCAGACTGTGCTGCATCCATAACCCTAAGCATATGTCTGGTGCTCCATTCAGAACATGTCTGTGCCTCCATGATGTTTTGAAAATGCACCAAGTGACCTGTGATGTGACACATGCAATAGGTGGTCGATGAACAGTAGGCCTCCTACAAGCACCCCTGTCAATCTGACTATGTGGGACCTCACCAGCTCTCTGGCTATGGCCAGGGTCTACACTCACTGGAGCCATAGTTGCCATACTTTCCTGTTCAATGTCCCCACCCTCTGACTGTCCATTATCTATTGCCTCCAGGGACTAGGTATGTGTGGGCATACTGACTGTGTGCATTGACAATGGAGGCAGAAGAGATGTCTACCTCTGGGACAGATTCAGCCCCCAACACCCCCACCCATGCCTCACTGTGGCCACCATCATCATCAGAGTTTGGAGAGACACTGACACCAGGTTGTGTAGGGAACAGAGACCAACCACCCTCCCGGACATCTGTGATAAGAAAGAAAAAAGTGGTACATGAATACCTGCACTATTGTGTATGAAAGATCCACCGATACTCATACTACCAAAGACACACAACTGGACTAGCGGTCAAATTTTCTCTTCTTTGCTTTCATCCAAAATAGACTTCCTCAGAACAAAATATACATTTAACTCAAGACCTTTATAACAATCTCTTCAAGTAAATTGAGTAAAACATGACCAGTAAAATTTACCTTTTAATTAAGCAATATGACACTATACTTGATAGAACAACACATAAAAACCCATTACACCTGTCTTAACAAATATGTTGAAATACATATTTCACTGCCTTATTTAATGTCTTTTCAACCTTTTGTTTTTTAAAGGGCATTTTAGAGTAAATGCCTAATTTAAACTTAGAGGCTTATCTTTTCTTAACTGTCACTGCCAAAGTATTTCTATTTGTTCAACTACACTCCTGTGAATAACCCTTCTAAGATTCTAATGTACCTGTTCCAGAATGGAAAATAAAAACATTCTACCCTGTTTACACACTAAATTATGTTTAAGTAGGGCATTTTTCTGGTCCTTAACTTTAATAGAATATAAATGTTCTTTAACAAAACAGTGTCATGCTTACCAGGAGCAGGACCGCAGCCTTGGCCAATACTTGACAGATCTCTGAAAAGCTGAGGGTGAGGTAATATCAGTACCAATGCATGCTGCAGCACAACAAGGTAATACATCCATATATGTTACATTTACAGTACCTACTGTGTTACTTGTTGTATTGGTCACATTTGGAATTTGAGAGTACAACTGAAGTAATCCCCCACCCAAAGAACTAAGACCTGACACCCATGTAAATGTATATGCAGCCTGACACACTGACTGCTACAGTATTACAATGCTGATCACAATAAGCCTACTTACATGGTCTTCTGCTATGGAAACTGTGGCACCCATCTTCATGACGTATTGTGTGATGGACACCTGGGAGCTGTCATGTGTGCGTAGGTTCACCAAGAATTCTTCAGTGGCCGTGAGTGGTTGTTCCACTTCAGGCCCTCCAGTGGGGATAGTAGAAACCCTGGCTACATTTGCTGCCCCTCATCATGCAGCAGCTGTCCCAATACCTTACTAACCTGTGCAGTATTTTTCCACCATATATAGCCATTACTCTTACACTCACTATATTCTTCCTACCTCCTACCTACTATCCTTCTATTACTCTTTTCTGTCTTGTTTATTATTTTATTTCTAAACTCAACATACTACCCTCACTGCCTATGAGCATTATGTGCTGGCCAGTGTCCCATCCCCCATCTCTCTCCTCTCACAACCCCAACTGCCCCTCTCTCTCTCATCTCATACCTCCTCTACCCTCTACCTCCTGCATCTTCCATAGATGTACTCATATTACTTACCTCTTCTACTTCATGAATTTAGCTCACCCCAAACAAAATTTTAAAAAAAAATTTTTTTTTTACTATCCAAAACAAACATTCTAAGGTGGTGTACAAAAACAATTGCATAACAATGCTTCCTCCTCTTCTAGATTAGATAACTCCCTCAGAATAGCACATCTTAATATTCGAGTATCAACAACAAATTAATAGCCAACTGCATGCTTTCAATCCCATGCATTTGAAATAATCCCACCTGGATACAATATCCTTAGATGTGACCGCACTTCAAAAAGGCGCGACTATAGCAATCTTGTTCAAATCTAGATTCCTTGTTTCTCCTGTGATTTCAACTCCAAATAAATAGCTCTAAATCAATCTATATAATCTGCTAGAAAACATGCTTAGTAGCCTATCCCCACCCACCTTCCTCAAACAATAGTAGTACTGGGATTTTTTAATATAGAGGTGGAAAGACCCATATAAATCTATTTGGTTTCCACAAAACATAATAATTCCCCACTAGAATCATAAAGCCTAGTACTAAAGAAACTACTCTTGATACTATACTAATTAATAGTCCCCCTGGAAACTTTTGACACAAAGAAATCTAGCCCCAAAGACAACAATTTTATCACGTATCGATCTAAAAAAAACTTCCAATCTGAGGAGAACTTTCAATGAACTAAAAGGCCTCATTCAATAAACTATAAAACTAAACTATCTATCTGATTCTTTAATTCTACATTCTTTCAAGTTCTAAATAGCCATGCTCGATTCACTCCTCAGAGTCAGGACCAAAAATAGCTCCCTTTACACAAAACAAACCAAAGAAAAATGTTCCCTCGAACAAAAATTTGGCAAAATAATGCCCAGCAGATCACCTTACTTTAAAACAGTAAAGAAAGCCGTCCAAAAGATATAATCTTAGATTTTGGTCTGGCATTAATAAACTTCTCAAACCAGGCCAGGCTAGAACTCCTTCTCCCAGCTCTATCCCCCATAACAACCTCTGCAAATAGCAAATGCTTTTAACACTACTTCATTGAAGCCATTCATCAAACTACTAAAACACTATATCCCTCCCCCCCCCCCACACCAACAACATACCCTCTGCCCTCTGCTTTCATTTGCAACCAGTACCAACTACCTTTATCTGCAAACTCCTTCAAAACTTAAACCCTGCACCCATTCTGCTGACTGTCTCCCAGCAGAATACCTTCAAATTGCTGCTAAAGCCCTGTTTCTATCCTTATAAACAGAACTATCTCAGAAGGTTACATCCCTTCCTTATGGAAAATCTCCCATATAATCCCCTTACACAAAGGAGGTAAATCCACTGATATCTCCACTACCGTCAATTTGCTTACTCTCCCTTTAGCTAAAATCATGGAAAAATGTATCCACCATCAACTACTTCAGCACCTTCTCCACAATAACGCGCTTGTGCCAGCAACATGGTTTTAGGCCCTTTCCATCTGCCCTGCTAACTTTTACTGACTGTATTAACAAGAATCAAACAACAACTCTCTCTCATCTGCTCTATTTATCGATCTATCAAAAGCCTTCACATAGTTAATCATAACCTACTTATCAATGCACTAAAGCCCAATATCTTGACCAACAAGCAATCCTTTGGTTTAAATCCTATCTTAAAAACAGAAAACAAGCAGTACTCTGGGACAATAAACTATCCCCACCCTTCCAGTGGACACTGGAGTACCCCAAGCTTATCCTAGGACCTCTTCTTTTTCCATTTTCATTGATGATCTCCACACTGCTTTTCCTCAAACCACCTGTATACAATATGCTGATGACTCTATCTGTACTGCCAAGTCTTCCTCCTCCAGACCCTTACCCAAACTGTATTTAACAAAGTAGAAAAATGGTTTATGCCTCCTCCTTAACCCCAAAAACAAAACTTTTACTTTTTACTCCCACCCAAAAATCCCCACATATCCACTTTACCATTACCTCTGACAATGGTACTTGTATTTCCCTGACTCTACTGCTCGTCTCTCGGCATAACTATTGACCATAACCTCAGCTTGATGTCCATGTTAACAATATAATAAAAACCATCAATAAAAAACTAGGCTCCCTGTATATAATAAAACCCTTCCTTACCCCACTAGCTAAATCTATTGCCCAGACTCAGCTTACTTCTACCCTGTTCTGCCATTTATACCAATCTATCTAAGCAACCTTTCCAAACTGGAAACTAGCTACGATAATATTACTAGATTTGCCACTTAGAACCCACCACTGTCTCAACCTTCAACAACTCAGTTGGTTAGAACTACAAAACCAACTACAATACAATCAACTGCTGATTAAAATTCTGCACCACCCCACCAACACCCCTATCCTATCTAATCTGATCTCCCCATACAAAAATCTTACAACACTACGCTCAGCTAATAAGTTAAAGATTGCCAACAATATATCTAATAACAAAGCAGGAGATTCACTCTTTTCCAATGTTGTTGGTAGAATCTGGAATAAGCTTCCAAATACACTCACTTCTCTCTCATCTACACAACTCTTTAAGAAACACCTCAAACATTACCTAAAAAGACAATGGCTTTGTCCCTGCTCAAAACCTGATTGAAAAATACTCTTCACTTTTTCTCCCCCCACTCATCTCATGCTTTATAACAAATACCCCACCTTGAAAGTCATTGACTATCAACTACTAACCTTCTTACCTGCATTTTGTCCTTCCTGGTCTCTATTTTTCTTTTTCTTACTTATTGTTTTATTTTTCTCTCAAATGAATGTTGATGCTTAATTACTATGTTTAACTGTTGCCTGATTATATTTGTAACCCCTCTATTGAATTAAGACATGTTTATCTCCAAAATCTACTCTAATGTCTCTGTACAGTATTCACAAAATTTACTTTCTTTACATATTATGCTGTATAATTTAAGATAGTCATTTTTTCTAAGTTTTTAATGCCTTAATGTATTTGTGCGTGGAGCTTTTCTCCCAGGGCCTCTGCTGAAAATGGATATGTATCCAGCTAGACTAGCCCGGTCAACAAATATAAAATAAATAAATAAAATAAAATTGATAATGTCATTGCACAGTGTTGAACTTCCTCATATGTCCTGCCCTAATCACCCATGTCATTCACCTCACAGAAAAAGTATGCCCACAATGCAGCCCACTGTTCCCTGTTTTTGCCTCCTCCTGGACAGTAGGATGTGATGATGTTGCCTAAGTCCTTCCAGTATAATTTAATTTTCCACATCAGAGCAGGGTGCATGGTATCTACAATACATGATCCCTAAAAGACACCAAAAGGGGAACACATTACAGGATCACATATGTTGAAATACACTATGTAGAGATACAGCAAGGACAAAATGGCTGGCACTATCCACTGCTTGCTCCCACATGTCATATTCCACAGTGTTCAAACACACTAAGTGTGTGGATACAACTGAGATAGTAGCAATAGCCAGGTATTCCCATGTGTGTCATGACAGATACTGCTGTACTGTATGATCATACACGCAACATTTGGGTCTACTGTTGTGTGTCCCCCATGGGCAACCCCCTCCCAATAATATGTCATAGTAACAGTGCCACACAATTAGCAGTGTGCGATTAAAACCACTATAAAGGGACTCCAACTAGGCCAGTGTGCCACAATGACAACAGACAATGCACCCTTGATGTATAGTACATTCTTTGTAGGTGTAAGACAGCAGAAGATCAATGACATGTCATTATCATCCTCGTATGTCTATTTACCCATCTGCATCCTGTTGTCCACAAAATCAGTTACATATCTGATGGAGTGTAGTACTCCTCTGTTGATATGTGATGATAGTAACATTTTCACAAAGGCATGCTCTGTGTCAGGAAAGTCTCATACAGGTTGCTTCCCCATAGCCAGCTGCTTGCCTTTTAAACATGCTTCTCATCAACAGATGACTGCCTCTAAACCAGTCTGTGGGTCTGAAATGGTAATTCCAGCTAGCACAGCTGATTTTCACTATCATCACCAATGGCATACAACCACTGTACAATAGATAAGGCTTTCATGTAGATTAGGGCCCCTTTCTGATATGTTGTGCTAGACATTACTGGGGTGAGGAGACTATATCATCACAGGTGGTAGGGCTGTAGTGAAAACCTTAACATAGAGATGTGTGTGCTACAGGCTGCTGCTGCTGCAGCAGGTGATAGGCATAGATAGAGAGTGTGAACATGCTGGAGGACAACAGGCTGTAGGAGTAACTGTGGGAGCTGTGTCAGCCTTGTTGTAGAGGCAGAGCCAGAGTGAGGCTACCCTTTCCACTCAAAATAAGGCATGCTTTTAAGGTAAGTATATTAGGCAATGGTATCACTAACAGAGTACTAGGCAACATGTTTGGTGTGTCCTTGGATAAGATGGGGTATAAATATATGAATATGTCCACCATTTGGGCAACTGCCAGGCCATTTATTTTTACAGTCTGGTAGTAATTTACAGGGTGTATGAGGGTAGGCCTTGTTACAAGCAGGTGCTTTCAATGTGTATGTTAGCTATGCAGCTGTGATAATCTGCACAGTGACTTTGGAGGGACTGTGTGGTGCACTCTGATATTAGTCGCCCTCATTTGCAGTACCTGTATTGACATTCTGTGTAAATGCATATTAATGCATGATGTGACACTTTATGTGCATATTGTTTTGCTATAGGGATATGTGAAATGTGTTCTACCTACAGGCCTGTGACCTTCACCAGAGAAAAGCAGACATGTCGTTTGAAATGCATTGTGTGGATAAAGAGTGCACGACTCAGACATTAATTGTTGCCTTCACAATACTGTAAATTCACTTCTACACACCACTGGTTTTGAACGCAGGATTGTGCGGCAAAATGTACTGTTTGCAAGACAATTAATACCCTGAGCTACTGAGTCACTGCTGCAGTAGATGTATTTGCAAGACATATGTGCACACATGCAGGCTGTGACATACATTTTCTACATCCATCAGTTTGTGCATGGCTTTATATGGATGTATGTGTGCACAAGGGTCCCAGATGAACATGTATTTTGCCATTAATGCCTTGGCTGATGTCTATGTATATGTTGCTGCTGAAGGGCAGATTTACTTGCTATCACAGGCCTCACTTACATCCATGATTATGTCTTTGGCTTTCTAGTGGTGTACTATTGCACCAGAGTCCAAGGTACACTCCCATTTTAATCTTTTTAATTTAATTACATTTTAATCAAGTTTGCATGACACGGTGTAGCCCACAGCTCTGCTGAAACATGCTTAATGACTGCAACTGGCAATCACTATGTTTTCTTTAAATCACCTGTTTTAAGTAAGAGTTGTGTGGCATGGCAGGTTAATGCAGTGGTCTGCAGGTGTGATTATCTTGGGTTCAAAATATGATACAGGTGTTTATTTTGTAAGTGTGTATTACAAGTTTAAAAACACATATTTAGCTTAGCCGAGTGAAGCTGCATAACATGGCACGATGCACAGCAATGCACTAAAAAATATAAAAAAAATAAAACTGGGGAGATAGGACAGTGGGGAAATGAGGAGCAAGCAGGGGAAAAACATAGTGCAATGCAGGTAGGGATGTGCAGGAAGGGTGTAGGAAAGAAGCATAGCTATCCATTTCTTGTACAGCAACAACTGCGCACTTTGACAGAATTTGTACATGGCTTTGAACTCTCAACCACAGAGAGAGAGGGGGGCAAGGACAACATAAGTGCCTTTGTCAAACCAATTGGACCAAATTACATCTGTCCATTGGACATGTGTGTGAAATGGAGAGGTATGTATGGAACTATTTTTTTTTTTTTTTTTGGTGGGGGACAGGTGTCCATTTTTTTTTTTTTTTAAGGTGAGACTGGAATGTTGAGGAAGGGGCATGGATATGTGTGGGGGAGGTAAGTTGGGTGTGTGAGGATGCATTTTCAGACAGACAAGACAGACAAGACAACAGACAGGGGGAGTGTCTGACTCATGAGAGGAGTGAACACCTTGGATAGGGAGAGTGCTGTGGAATCCAATTCCCATGTGCCTCCAGATGGCAGCAATGAGACTCATATCCCCACCCACAGGACTGTCAATACTGCTCCTTCACTGACCCAAGGGTGGCAGTGCTGGAGGCTAAGCACCAGGGCAAGGCTGCTCCACCAAGTTGGCCAGCATGCCCTCAATCTGGTGCAGGCAGCTGTCAAACCCATGGTAGACTATCCTGCGCATCAAGACTGGCAGCTCATGCTGGGTGACAACACACTCTTCACCAACACTCCCAGAGGGGGGGCCAGGCACCATCCCATGAGGAGGTACTACCTGATGCTGCAGGTAGTGCAGGGGCAGCAGAGTGGGCATCACCATTCTGGGTCACAGACGTGCTGGGATCCAGTGCCATGGCCAGTTGAAACAAGGTAGGTGAATCAGACAGCACCGGCCTACCTTGATGTGCTGTGGTGAATGAGGTATAACAATACGTTAAGGTTAGTAATAACCAAACCATTGTTAGTATTAACAGAATGGAACATCATTTTAATTCATCCAAATACATATTAATGTATAGTATGTGTAACACAACATTAAGTAACATAACAGTCAGTATGGTAACAGCCTGCCAGTAAGAAATAAACCATAAGGACAACAAAATAATTAGTTTAACAAAGTATTTTAATAGTGAAGCATAATAACACATAAAAATATTACATCACATTTTGCAAAAATATAGTTAACATATGTTAATATTAAATCATAATAATAATAATAAATAATAATAAATAAATGAAGATGAGGGGTGGGGAGAGAGAGACAAAAACAATACATTACTGACAATGCAGACTATACCCCTGAAAACACTGATAGAGAAACAATACATTACTGACAATGCAGACTATACCCCTGAAAACACTGATACTAAATACTCTACAGGTGTGTAGTCTCAGTTCTGAGTACAGTAACTACAATTCTCCTATAGCTGTTGTAGCACATACATACCTCTCAAGCTGTTAGCCTGGGTTAGTATGGGCCAAGCAATAACACTGCACAGAACACTTTCACATAATGTGGACTTATATAACTAGCAAGGTGTTCTGTAAACAGATTTCATATTACATTGCATTCCAGGTAATTATTTTTCTGTTAATTCTGTGACAGATGGATTAGGCAGTTTTAATTTCATTATGTAAAACTGTGACACTTGAGAGGCATGTTTCTGTACAGTACATAAACTAGACATCCGTCATGCTTTAGTTGGTAGGCATGGGAATAGAACCCAATAGCTGTGACTGCAGGGATCATCTGCAAAAAATGTATCTTTATTTGTATTGCTGATAACTGAAATTTTAGCACAATCATATCTGCTCATAACATGGGCTACCTCAACCATATACCATATACCATTTGTTCCTGGAGTGGGAAAAAAGAGAACATTATGTGACTAAATTCATGTTGCATTCTAGAACTATTATAGTGCTATACTTGACTGCAGTGACAGTAGAACACACTTGCATGGAATACGGCCATAATCCATTTATTAAAACAGAGTTCTGAAGGAATTAAAAATGCTGCTTAACACTTTCTTGGTATTCAACAAGAAATCAATAAACAACCAGTTGACAAACGTATACTGCTGTACGACACACACAAAGGCAATAGCAATAAAGAAGATGACAGCAGTTACACAAAGTATATCTCCAAACCGCATAAACTATATGACCAAAGATCTTTAATATTTGGTAGGCGCTTTCACCACTGTCCGTGGCTTCATCAGACCATATACAAACATAAATACATATAAAACCATTTTTAAAACTCTTTATATAACTCATTAACTTCAAATAAACTCCAAGACCAATCAGGTTGTAGCAAAAACGCCCACAAGCTAATCACGTCACTACCTTCATGTGATACATTTCTAAATTCTAAAAACAATCCTATATATCACTATAAATTAGTACATATAAAAGATAATAAAAATATATAGAACATATCCTAAGTAAATAACACTCTGGATAGTTCCTATAACATTTAAAATAAACATGCTTTATTCATCATTTACATCGCAATGTGCTTTTTCCATGTAACATCTCCAGTATACACTCTGTATTTGAGCAAGATCAGTCCCGTTAACACTTGAGAGCTTATATGGGTATAGTCAACAAGTACATATGAGGGGAGATGATTACCTGGTTACCTTAGACGTAACCTCTTTATTTACATCTATACCAAATCAAGAAGGAGTTGAATATCTACAGAAATTTCTTAGTCAAAATAGTGAATATATTAGACAACTTATAGCTATGATATGTAGATATATGGAAGTGGTTTTAGAAAATAATGACTTTGTATTTGATAGTAGATATTATTTGCAATGCGAGGGCATAGCTATGGGCACATGTTGTGCCAATAGCTGCGCCAACGTAGTAATGGCCCAATGGGAGGTGGAAAATTTGTTCCCTATGGACTTATATAAGCATTACGTGAAATTTTGCCACAGATATGTGTACGATATTTTTCTAGTCTGGGGAGGTACGCTCCTAGTACTGGAAGAGTTTGTCAGGAAAATAGAAGAAACTACCAGTTTCCTAAAACTTCACAATGAACTATTCACAAAAGGGCCTAGCATTCCTGGACATATTTGTATCAAAAGGGAATGAAGGGGTGTATGAGACTAAAGTCTACAGGAAGGACTGTCATCATAACACATTACTATATAGAACAAGTATGCACCCTAGGAAAACTTTAAAAAATATAGTCAAAGGACAAGGCATGCGTGTTTCATGCTCGAGCAATAGATAATCTACATTTATGGAAGGATTAACAGAGCTTGAAAACAATTTATATGAGAGAGGATATAAAGGAAGAGAGGTAACATACACATTAGATGAAGTCAAGACACTTAGGGAAGGAACAGAGAAACCATACTTCTCCAACAAAATAGATCAGGCAACAAATAGAACCATTAATACAACTAAAAATAAAAAAGTTGCTAATGTTTCCATATCATACACAAGTGGTGTGAAGAAGGTGAGAGAAACATTCTATAAGCATTAGCCGTTACTAATGACAGACAAAAAGATCAAGGGAATAGTTGGCGAATGCTCCAGTTTTATTTTTAAAAATAGGAAAAACCTTAAACGTATGCTCTGTTATCCTAAAGAGCTACCTAGGAATATTTTGAATACACAGAAGGGAACTAGAGCATGTACACATTGTAATATGTGTCCATATACAAAGCACATTGATGAATTTATTCATCCTGTTACTGGTCCTAGATATAAATTAGATGTAGCAGTAACCTGTAGGAGTATGAATGTAATATATGTAGCACAATGTGAATGCTACTCATACTTTTATGTAGGTAAGACTAATAGGACATTTAGAGAACGCATAAAAGAACATATCAATAGTATAAGGAATAGGGACTCAGTTAATGCCCTGTCATAATATATAGAGAACAGTGGGAAGTACCATGATTTTAAATGTATAGCGTTGGAGGAAGTTATAGTTTGACAAAGGATGGGTAATATAAGGAACCTGACAGAAAAGAATGAATTCAGATGGATATTAAAACTTAACACAGATAAGGAAATGGGATTAAATGGTAAAGTGTCCATTAAAAGTGCTTTGGAAGCATGTGGAATACCCAGGAAATAGTTTAGCTATCCATTCTGTTGGATATAACAACATGTATAAAAAGGATGACCTATTCATTTAAACAACTTTATAAAACCCTAGGAATGAGGGATTGAACTATAGACTCTATTTAATTCTATTATGACACCTCTATTCACAAGGGGTTGTAGCAAAGACTGTCATGTACCTTATATATAGAAAATGCGATATAATATATATGACTGCTTAGTACCTATATAATGTTATAACATCAGGAGCAGCTTTCTATCTGCAGAGTGTTATTTATTTATTTATTTAGCATTACTTATAAATAAACATTGTATAAATGTTATTATATAATAATAATAATACAAGATGTTTATGTTAGATCTATTCTTTGATAGGATATGCTGTATGAACTATATTATTGTTTAGGACCTATATATAATTCATTATAACATCAGTAACTAGTTTTTCCATCTATAGAGTATTAATATATCTATATGGCACTATTTTTAAATAAGCAATGTTAAAATGGTATATTATATAGTAATATAAGAAGTTTGTGTTAGATTCATTCCTTCTTGGATAGTCTGCAATTTATAAGAATAGGATGTACACAAAAATTTTTTGAACTCTATTTCATATAGAAAAAGTCTTTATAAAGACTTTTTATATGTAATTTCTTTCATAATAACATCTGAATGAACACTCCTGAGCTATGTGCCTGGTATATCTTATACTGTATAGGCTTCTGTTGATATCTGCAAAGGATTTAGCTAGGTTTATATTCTCCTTGGGTCTTTTTATAGTATGCTAGAATTGGGCTATTATGCCAATGATTTTGTAATAGTTTGTACTTTTAATTGAGCACATGGAGCTCTTAAATAGATAGTATATGTAGAGTCGAGGGGACTTGTATGCAATCCTAAGTGAGGATAAAGTGCTTAAGAAAGGTAATATATCCAATGGGAATGGTAACTACGTATTTAGTAGCCCTGTAGCCTCTGCTCTAATATGAGCTTAAAAACAAGCCCTGTTGTATACGCTTGGTGCAGTGATGCCTTTGAGCATGTGCATAAGCATTGTTAAAAGACATGGAATATTTCCAGAAAAGAAAAGAAAATACGGGTTTAAGAATAAGCCTTGACAGTATATACTTAGTGTAATGATGCTTTTGAGCTTGCAAAGAAGCATTACAAAAGGAGGCGGAACATTTCCATAGATACAAAAACAAAAATAAAAATATAAGGACATTAGCAGGAAGTTAAGGAAAGAAAATATACTTAATTATATTATCTACTGTATGGCTGGACCATGGGGATTAGATAAGTCTTGTTTTGATATAAAAAATGCAATTCAGCGAAAAAGGTACTACGTTTATATTGATTGATTATAACTTTAACTGCAATCCTAGATGATGAATGTCATGATATACACAAGGAATAATTGATAATTTGGTAACAAATGTCCGCTATATAAAAGTTTTAAAAAGCTATGAAATTGGTGAAATGAATGCAGAAATTGTTAACGGGACAGATCTTGCTCAAGTAGCGAGTATATACTGGAGACGTTACATGGAAAAAGCACATCGCAATGTAAATGATGAATGAAACATGTTTATTTTAAATGTTATATGAATTATCCAGAATGTTATTTACTTAGGATATGTTCTATATATTTTTATCTTTTATATGTGCTAATTTATAGTGATATAGAGGATTGTTTTTAGAATTTAGGAATGTATCACATGAAGGTAGTGACGTGATTAGCTTGTGGGCATTTTTACTACAACCTGATTGGCCTTGGAGTTTATTTGAAGTTTATGAGTTGTATAAAGAGTTTTAAAAATGTATTTAAGTTTGTATATGTTCTGATGAAGCCACGGACAGTGGTGAAAGTGCTTACCAAATATTAAAGATCTTTGGTCATATAGTTTATGTGGCTTGGAGCTATACTTTGTGTAACTGCTGTCATCTTCTTTATTACTTTCTTGGTATTGCTGATACATGTCTGTGATGTCCACACAATATCTTTCAATAGACTGGGCTACCTCACCCATATATCTTTATTACCTGAAGTAGGAAGAACAGAAAGCATTGTGTGACCAATATTGGCCTGATTACAGCCTTAGATCATATTATGAGTTAAACAGTGCAGTTTTCAGGCCATTACTTTTACATTCTACAGCTATTACAGTGTTACACTTGACTGCAGCAACCTTACCATAGACAAGCAATGCATACAACTCTATTGCAGTGTTTATGACAACACAATCCTGCTGTATACTAATTTGCTTACTGTTATTGACATTGTTTATTGTTTATTGCAATACAGTTGTTATTTTTTATTTATTGCACTACAGTTCTACTTGCCCATGTATTGCACTACAGTTCTTCTTTCCATTTATTGCACTATAGTTTTTATGGTGTACACTTTATTGCAGTAAATGCTTTACTATTTCTTGCTTACTGCACTACAGTTAGCATAATAAATTGGGTCTATATTAGAACATCAAATATTTAACAGTTTGAATCTGTTAAAACATCGAATGTTCAGAAAAAAAATAAAAACAACAAAAAAACAGTGTAGGTAGGGGAGTAAGCCCCCCTGACCCCCCACATCCACACTACTTAAATATACCAACTCCGAGTCCATACTACATTGAAGTAAATGGAAATCTCTCCTTACGGAGATTTCCATTTACTTGTTCGATGTTCTGCAGTTTCGCTATTCTCGGGTTGACAATGTCAGATTCGACATTGTCGGCTTTCGAGAATTTAATATAGACCCTAATAAATCTGTACACACCACACTCACGGAGCAACCTGGCCAGACGTCCAGCATGGGACTCAACATTGCGAGCCCTGTCAGCTGCAGCTGTTGGGAGAGAAGCACACCATTATGCATACCAGTTTTGCAGACATTCAGCTTGCATATTGGTAAAACAGATGAAAACATACTTACATATTTCTGGGGCATTCCCAGCTCTATCTTCTTGGACCCAGGTGTCCAATGTTCTCCTCTTTCTCATCTTCAGGTCATCATAATGGTGATGACAGTGCTCACCTGTGTGGGGGATGCCAGTAACACTGGTGAGTTCCCTGGTCAACTGGTCCCAGGCCTCCGCATTGCACTCTGAGCCCTGGAAACTGCCCTGCAGCAGCCTGGGTTCATGATTTTTTACTAGGAGCCCAACAATGACCCTGGACTCCAGAACACCCCCAATCTCTGCACCCAGAAGCACGCACCTTCACCAGCACCATCTGCCATATCACTAGTTGATCAGACTCTAAAGACTGTCACAGAATTCCTGCCTATTGCACCTAATATAGATTGCTTTCCCACATTTACATGTCACTGAACAACATTCAAAAAAGAGACGCATTGTTTAGCAACGCGCAAACCAGCTAAGTGCAGCTAAGCCTTGCAAAAACTCACACAACTGGGGGTTAAGCTCAGATTAGCACCACACAAACAAAAGTAGCCGTTAGCATGTTTAAACACTGCTCAGCCCAGCACAACAGTGTCAGATTTCACAAATTTGTTTTTAAAATTAAACATATATAATAAATTAAATTATAGACATCTTATCACTGCTATGGACTCGAACCCAGGAACTACTAAACATTAGACTGTATCTCTACCCATTTAGAGACTTGGATAGTATGAAAACTAGTATACATTCACATATACTACTGGGCTACCTATTAGTATTGCTAAGCACCGCTGCATGCCACGCAAACATGCTTAAACAGACCCAGACAAAAATAATTAATTACATCCAGTTTCTATCTTTAGATGTCTACAACTCTCAGCTATGTATGTATGAGTGTCACTTGGCTGTGCAGCTCTCAGAGCCTCACTGTACAAACAGCAATTAAAAAACTAAAACAAATAACATACAAAAATATTTCAAATAAAAATATGTAATTATGATAACTAATGACATCCAGTTTCTATTTTTAGATGTCTGGCAGGTGTCAGCTGTCTATATGTGAGCACAGCTTGGCATTGCTGTGCTCTGTGCTGCACCACGCAAACATGCAAAAAACAGAAAAAAAAGAAGAATTAAAATAAAATATTACACATTTGACCCAATTCACAGCATTTCAAATGTAGCAGGGGCAGTACAGGCCATCCACAATCACGGGTAGCCTCTACACTTTTCCCTACACTGATTCAATAACCCTGTTCTTATGCTCTCCCTTGGCAGTGTGCCATCAGTAATATGAATGGTGCACTGCCGAGTGTGAACCATGGCCATGTACATGGATACATTCCGTGTAGGGTCTCCATGGTGCTTATACAGAGTTTATTAAATCCTGGGGATGGTTTACTATCAAAATCAGGAATTGCATATCTTCGTATAGTGTTACATCAAACAATTGTTTTCAACATCTCGTAATATTGAACTGAAAGTGGCCGAATTTATATTAGTGATTGTGAGTACACATTTATTAATATGAAGTCAACTTCCTGAATGGAGATTGCGGTACAATGTGGATCGGTAAATTTATCCTTTTCCTCATTGTAATGTGATCTTGGAATTGGTATATATAATATGCAGGGAGTATGGGAAGTGCAGCCCCTCACATAAGGGGTGCAGGGGGGTTTTCCCCCATGCAAAAACTAAAGGACACACATATGTAAATAGATAGACGTGTTTATTGCTATATATACTGTATATATATATGTATATATATATATATATATATATATATATATATATATATATATATATATATATATATGGGAGCCCTTCATTTGTTCGAACTTTCAAATGTTCGAAACTCATATGGCCGACACCATATGAGCGAACCTGTGAAAGGCCAACAAATGACAGCGGAGATCCCGCTACAGTGCGGGACTCGGAGATTCCCCTTTCCTACACTGTAGTGCGACCTCTTAGTGAGAATGTTTAAGTAGCAGGGGGTGTGGGGGCTGAAGTGGGCCTTGCTCCCCTGCATAACATAGTTTTACTGTGTTTACAGGTATATAAATGGTGCAATTTCAGGATGTCGGTCTTTCTGAATGTCTATCCTATGGTGTCAGCCATATTAAAGTCTGCATTCTGAATGGTCGACATTCTGAAGTAGACATATATATATATATATATATATATATATATATATATATATATATATATATATATATATATATATAAAGCTCTGAGACTGCACAACAGTGGGGTAAGAGCAAATTCCCCTGATCCTGCTGCAATGGTATCTTACACAGAAAGCAGCCAGCAGGCTGAAACACAATGATATAGAGTGTTCAATTTTCTCAGTGTTCATTCCTATTTTACTCCCTTATGCTTTTGCTCTTAGGAGCTTCCACATCCACACACACACACACACACACACACACACACACACACACACACACACACACACACACACACACGTGTGTGTGTGTGTGTGCTTATATATAAGTACCCTTATATTGACTTGACATGACTTGTTAAATGCTCTTATTTTTATTACAGATGATAGACAAAACAGCTTGTTGATGTTTCATTTCAAGAATGCTGTTATAGCTTCCCCTACAAAAATATTGTTTTTTGTATTGTTCATTCTACAGGATTATAACTGGAGCCAGAACTGGATTATTGTCAAATGGGGCCCTAGGCAGGGTAATCCATAGCCCCCCCCGTCAGAGCCATACCCATATGTTTTTATGGAATCTGGTGTTTTATTCAGTGATGCTCCATATGATCCCACTTCTAAGAACGTCATCAACATTGAATATCAAAGGACTGATATATGGCAATCTGAAGGTTTTATTGACAAAGACAAAGTCAAGCCAAACCAATATGGCATAAAATGTAATGCAAAATATCCACACCAAATAAGTGCTTTCATTTCACACACACAAACTTCATCAGAGATCAGATTTCTGATGAAGTTTCCATGGGTGAAACAAAAGTGCTTATTTGGTGTAGATATTTTG
Source organism: Protopterus annectens (assembly GCF_019279795.1). NCBI lineage: Eukaryota > Metazoa > Chordata > Ceratodontiformes > Protopteridae > Protopterus > Protopterus annectens. The sequence continues at coordinate 1,609,622,862 of NC_056732.1, read as the reverse complement.
TATTAAACTTTATACCATATTGGTTTGGCTTGGCTTTGTCTTTGCCTACAGGTGTGTGGACCTTTGCTGGTTTTCTTTTCTATACTACTGTGGAGTTTTAGCATTTGTATTATTTACAGCATTTCCTGTGGTTACTAGTTTTATTGACAAAACTTTATATGTGTTTCTTATGGTTACATTTTCTATAACCCAAGCAGTGTTTGCTATTCTGAAAAATCACAAGGAATGTCTGATCCACCATATAGGCTTATCTTTATTCACATGGCTCTAAAATTAAAGAGCTGGCCACATCGATTGATATAAAATTAAAAAAAAAACATTTTTTTCGCAATCCCAATCATGTTTTAAGAGACTCATGGCATTTTTTAGTACATTCGACAGGTATAAACATTAATGAGCATACCCTAATTGTGACAGCTGGTGTGAAAGATCTTTTATCCAGTATTCCCCACAACATTGTTCTTACTTGGTTTTGTAAGGCCATTGTGATGAAAACACATTTTGACAATGTTGAGATCTGTTTGCTTCATGATGTGATGGAATTGTTTTAAGTAGCAATATTATGTTTTTGAGAGAGAATATTTCCATCAGAAAAGAGGTGTAGCCATCGGTGGAAAGTGTACAGTCATTTATGTTAACATAGTTATGAAGCACTGGGAGAAACATTTTGCCTTTGATTGTCAGTTCATGCCCAAACTATTATTATATTTATGATATTTAGATGATATTTTTTTCTGTGGGATAGTGAAGAGTGTGAACTACTTTTTACTTATTTAAATATTACAACTGACTTTTTAGAATATACTTTTCAATATAATAAATTAACCATCATTTTTTAGAGGTCAACATTTCCAAAAATATAACTATGGAGCAATTTGAATCTAATATATCTAAAAAAACCTACCTATTCTAACAGTTTTTTTTTTACATTTTAGCAGCCAACAGCCTATATGGCAAAAGAAAGAGTTGGTCAAATGTCAGCTTATTTGACTTTCCAGACTAATTTCAGATGATGAGAAGTTCATGAAAGAAGTGGATGTTCTGTCGTCAATGTTTTTGGAGAAAGGATACCCCAAGGAACAAATCCACAATTTGGCAACTTAAATTTACAGCAGAAGGGGCAGTTAGAAAAACAAATGTCCAGCATAAGTGTGTCAGTTTTAAAACTGTTATAATTTTACCTTTTGACAAGAATGGTAGGCATTTGAAAAACATAATACATCATTATTGGAACAAAACCATCAAGAATGGTCTCCATACCTCCCAACTGTCCCGAATTCCTCGGTTTTTACCGAGTTATGGGGTCCAAATAATGGGGTGCCACAATTCCTGAGTGACACCCCTTCATTTCTGATATATTTGCACTTTTATTTTTATTTTTTTAACTTTCACGCTTCGTGTGCGGATGTCATCACATGCGCGATGACGTCAGCACTACCAGCCTGTCGGAATACTCCGCACACGTACGTAGCACTTATTTCCAGCTATGGTTCAAATACTTTTGCGAGTGAGAGCCCCCCCAAGCCAGAAAGGAGTTACGAGGAATGTTTGTGGATTGGATTTAATAAAGAAGAAACACACTCTGGGGATTTGTTATTTAGAAGAAGAGTTTGTGAGTTATGAGGATTTGTTATTTAGAAGAAGTTCAGGTAAGTAGGTGTTTAAAAGTGTGTTTATAGTTACTGTGGACAAATGAGATTAAAGGTATGGAGAGCTAGGTCAAAAAGTCCCTGATTGATGGAGTGCTCAATGCGGAACCAATTTGTTAGTGTGGATGGTATAAGTTCATATCCAGGACAACAATATACATTTCCTGCTTGCTCTTGAGGCCATGCTGTACTTACTGAATTGTGTGGTGGTTCATATTTCTGCACCTTGTTTATACTTAAATCTGTTTAGCACTAGTCAGTGACTTAAGAGACTTAAGTGACTATATCCCCAGTGGCTATAAGATTTCCAATTTCTAGACTGAAAAAAATTAATTTAGTGGTTTTCAGTGGAGTAGATCAGAACACCTTAGTCCCTGGCCAGTTTTCTTACCTCCACATTGGTTTGCAGTAGTGGGATGCAATTCCCACCCATCTGCCATCATCTAATACTGTTTACATGTAGTATTAGCCCCCAAATATGGGGGTTGGTGTGCAAGGGGAGCTGATGTAGTGAATAACTTTTAGTATTGTGTTACATACCATATTAGTATTAGAGGGATAGGCTTTAAAAAGCAAGTCATTATAAATTGTATTTATGCTGATGAGAATATGGTTATAGTAAACGAAAGATAAGAATTTCAGTGTACTGCCAGGCAATAAACAAAGTTAATCAGTTTATGAGTAATGGGAAGGAAGCTGCCCCCAATTAATATACCTGGTGGCTAGAGGTACTCAAGCTCAAACCCTGTACCTTTGGTACAGGATAAAAAAAGCCTAAAGTCGCTAGCCACCACCACTTGTGAGTTTTGCCTAGTTTATTTTTTGCTAAGAGGTTGAGAGCTGTGGTAAGAAATGGATGCACTAAATGATAGCCATAAAGTTTCAGTCTTCCTTTTTTTTTTTAGAAAACTGCTGATTTGGCATAGTAATATGTCGCTGTGACTGTAGTGCTTAGGGTCCAGGGCTCAAGACTTGCTAGTGAAATACATGGTGGTAACACATTATAGTCTAGCAACTTTACAAAATTATACAAAAGCAGTGTTTAAAATGTGTCTCTGGCAAGTCTCTAGCCATCACCACTTGTGAGCGTTGTCCAGGATTTGTGTGCTAAGAGTTGAAAGGTATGATGAGAAGTGAGAACTGAATTTGAATTCCCCCATTATTGGCTTTGTTTGTCCAGGTTTTTTGTGCTAAGAGGTTGAGACCTATAGTGAGAAGTGAGAAATGAATTCACTAAATGATAGCCATTAAGTTTCAGTCTTCCTATTTTTCAGGAAACTGCTGATTTGGCATAGTGGTATGTTGCTCTGACTGTAGTGTATACAGTCCTGGGTTCAAAACTTGCCAGTGAAATGCATGGTGATAAAACAACATTTTATTCTAGCAACTTTACAAAATTATACAAGCAATGTTTAAAACGTGTCCCTGGTTTTTGACCTTCTGTCCCCCCCAAAAAATGAAATTGAAAATAAGTGTGAGAAGCTGTGCAAGATGCCTATGACTTACACTACTGTCATGTGTGGATGTGGAAGTAGACTTTTATGATGGAAATGTTCTGAATTGGACAGTTTTGTCATTATTGGTTCATGCATTTTGTTTCATTGTCTACAGTACAGCTGATTGGAAAAATGTTCAAACAATACATTTAAAATGCACTCTGTCTAACAAGTGTGTTGTATTATACAAGGAATGTAATTTAGTAAAGTCAGGAGGGTGTATCAAAGAAAACAACACATGTATGTTTCTTGTTTTGTGTGCAAGGGACCAACGATTTGAAAGCAGCCCAAAGGTAATCTTTATCCACCACTGGCCAGATGCATTTTCTTTGAATGTGGTGTGGGTTTCAATGCTGTTTCAATGAATGTGAGTTTCAAGGGCAGAGAAATTTTAATGCCAAGTCTATGTGAGACAGTATTGCTTTGTTTATCAGATGTCTTAGTGTTTGTGCTTTGTTGTGCTGTAAAATGTAAAAATAAAATCCAAATAATCATTGTAGAACTAAAGCAGTATGCTCATATTAGTGTTTATGGCAAATGAGGCGAAATAGCCAAGTAATGGGGCATTGGAATGACTGCAGGGCAACTCTGGTGCCATATTTTGGTTGTCTGTTCTTCAGTTTGCTTTTGAAATTTGGTATCCCACAATTCCCATTGGAGTGGGTGTGGTTATGTAATTATGTATGCAAATTACATGTTAATCAGCATACAGATTTGTACCTATTTTTCATGGGCCTTGTCCAGATTTTTGATGTTTCCAGGTTGAGAGGTATGATGGTCCCTCAAATAAGTTTTGGATGATGAGCCTTTATTTGTGTATCAAAGTATCAACAATCTTAAAGACACGCTTGAAAGTAATTGCAATAAGTCTGCATCCTACTCACGCAGTGTAGAAAAATTACTTAATTGTGGCTGTTGCAGGCAATTTAGATTTATCTATGGCACAACTCTATTAATGACAAAACTAATATATCCATGCCAGGATATAAAAGGACCATTGGTATTGTGGGTCATTATAACTGTGGAACAAAAGGGGTGGTTTATATCACTTCTTGTATATCCTGTAATAGTTTTTATGCAGGGGGGACAGAACATCCACTTTGATAAAGGATTTACAAGCATAATTATAGAATAAAAAACATAGATTCAACTAATGCCCTTAGTAAACATGTACAGCAATGCACCAGTTTCAAAAAGTTCATGTTTTTCATATTGGAACAAGTTCCTTATCAAGTACAAAGTGGAGACTGGGAAAATATTATTGAATACTTGGAGTTGCTGGAGAATCAAAAAAAATGTTGGGATATCTCTGGGTTAGAGAATGCTAAATCTATCCATTGTGTTTTAAAAAGGAGGGCTGACAAACTATAAAACACTTTTGGTTTGACATTTTTTTATGTGTTTTTGCATATTTTATTTGGCATGTACCTTTAAGTATTTAATCGCATGATTTCTTCAACACATGATTTAGATTACATAGTTTATGTGGCTATTTACAGGTTTGTACAGCATTATGTGTTTGCATTCTGAAGACATCTCTGATAAAAGTAAGACAAAAGAGCTCAGCTCAGTGTCACTGGAAGACATTAAGTCAGCATTCTTTACATTTGAAGTCTGAAATTCATGTTTGTCACTACTTACTGACTGAAATTCACAACACCTTGCCAGAAAGCCACAGATTTTATGAGGAACAGACCAAAATACCTTTCAACTTGTTTGCTATAGAATTCTGAACAAAGCCAGAAAATAATGGGGGGGGGGGACAAAGGCCCAAAATCAGGCAAACTTTGCATATTATTTTATTTTATTTTTATCTGTTAACCAGGTAAACCCACTGGACCAAGTGTCCCTTTTCAGGTGTGACCCAGGAATATTGTCAGGTTAAGTGACTTGCTCAAAGCCACACATGAGGCAAATGGTGGTAGAGGATTCAAATCCTGCACTGTTGACTAGAAGAAGTACACCAGAGTATGCCATCCTTCAGATGAGATATTAAACCGAGGCTCCATCTGTTTCAGTTAATGGCAGCTCAGGTGGATATAAAAGATCCTATTGCACTTATCTAAAGGAGTAGGGGAAGTTACCCGATGCCCTGGCCAAATTTCCCATAGTAGTATAAATTTCACCTCAGGTTTCTCCTGAAAAGAGGCTACTAGCTTAGTGGAACTAACCCAGTCAACAAAGGAGAAAAAAATAAATAAAACATAAATATCAGTTAGCTCTTTCCCTCCACTCACTTTAAGTTCTGTCTCCCCATCTAATAAAACCCATTTACCACATGCTTTGCTTTTTTCTGCCATTTTTGCCCTAATGCTTTCCAGCTATCATACCCTCTCTCGGTGAATTGGCACATGTTTTCACCATCACTAGAGGACAGCCTGACAAGAGGGGCCATTGCTGAAGCAGCCACCCAGGGTGGTTTGTGTTTTTTTGTCACCCCTAACACCCACACATTCATGCCCAAGGATTTGGCTTTCAATGTGTCTTTGCAGTGTTCACGTGGCACTGTCCCACCTTGTAGATAAACATCTCCATGTCATGCTTGTTGTCCACCATCTATTCTATAGCATACAATGTGCACATTGGCACACACTTCTGCCTTCTCCCTGTGGAGATGCAAGCAAACATAAGCCTTGCCATTCCTCTCCTACTCTTCAGACGAGCTCCAACAGGTGTCTGAGACACTAGTTGAGCTTGGGTCACCTGAGTCACAGGCATGGGTTTATCTCTTTAGTAGAGCTTGCATCTGCCACTTTCTAAATAAAGAAGTATTGCGTAATGCCTACACTGAACTGAGCTCTGTTTAACTGGTAGCTACACCCTTCAAACTCCCCATAGTAATCTCATCATTCATCTGTTTTAATTCTATATTTAACGCATCATACCCCCACATTTTTCTTCTTTATTATCAAAAAGAGTATCCCTTCATACACCACCCCTTCTGTTTCTCATCCCGTCCTGTTTATCTTTGTCTGCACCATTTCCGTTACAGCAATCCCTTTCTGCCTATAAGACAGTATGCAATAATTCGTCTTGTTTTACAAATACCTGACAGAAAAATAATACTCCATTCCTATCCCTAAATGATCCAAACCTAGATATATACTCTAGAATATTTTTTCCCTTGCTCCTGACCTGTCATACTGACCCAGATGATTTATACTTTCTGTAATAATAATCCATAAGACCTTCTCATTTTCTAGGTTTCTGAAACACCACATCAGCACATATTGCAATCTTAGGTTATTGATCCATAGCTGTGTTTGCATATACTTTGAAAGCTTGTTGCCATCTTTCAGGATTTTAACACATCCTTACAGAAGTGTTAAATGCAATGTATCTCATGCTTTCTTAGCAATTATAAGGCAGAATAGAATTTCAAAGGTTGAGCTGCAATGTAGATAAGGCTATTAATATAGTCAGTAAATAAGTGTACTGGGAGGTCCACATCACAGGGCAGTTAATAAAACCAAAGAGCTTGTACTCCTATCAGATAATACCTTTTATCATAGAATCATATGTATGCAGACTAAACCAGTTTCCATAACTTATCTGAAATGAGAGACAAATACATTAAAAACAGTTAATCTTTATATCATTTGCCATATTTCCAATATGGCAGGTTCTGTCTCTCCTTTAGCTGCTAGTTTCTGCTCCCAAGCTTTTAACCAATTCTTCATTACCTGTACAGTTTATCACCTGCTTATACCCCTTCCCCTAATTTTAAGAAGTCTGTGTGGCTGGCAAAATGCTTTGCTGATATCATGGTTGACCTTATCCCAATGATTTTTCAGGGGAACCAAAGATGATATTTATACTAGCAGAGGAAATTCAGCCAGGGCATCAGGGAATTTCCCCTACTCATCATTGTTTTGAGTGGGGCCCATTTTAGAGGAGCACTTCCTGTTTCTGTTCCAGGGTCAGATGGAGAGAGTAGGACATGATGGAGTAGTGAAAGAAATGAAGGAGAAAGCAAACACTGAGACATGAGAATGTGTGGAGGATTCCGAGGAAATTTTAAAAAGAAATCTGTTTAATGGACACGAGTCAGGAAATTATGGATGTTTAGTCAGGAGAGCTGCAGGATGATTTACTTAAAGAAATGGTGGTGCAGAGTAAGACAGAAAACGAAGGAAATGTTTCCTGAGGGGACATTATGGAGAAAATGCAAAATGAGGATGCAGAAACAATCATGAAGAATACTAGTGAGATGAAAAAGAAAACACATGCAGAAAAAGTAAAAGAAGGCAAAAGTGGAGTAGAAGAAAAGAAGGCAGGAGAAAATGAAAATCGGAAGTATGTGGTAAGTATTCAAAGTAAAGAAGACAAAGAAATGGACAGGTATGACGTGTGAGACAATTTAATAGCTCCTTTGGATGTAAAAGCACGAGATAAGAACATTTATTCTTATTAACAATGAGACATTGTGTGACATTATATTTGAGAGAGAAATCAAAGCCGATAGTCGCTAGAACCATTCCATTCCAAAGGGTATCAAAATAACTTTTATTAATTCCTGATTAAAAAGGCTGACAGTGCCTACTAAAAAACATTCCTTTGAAGGGATCTTAAATGATGTGTTATAAAAACAGCATAAGCTATCCAGGCCATGGTAAATCTAGTTTTCCTGGTTCATTCAATAGTCACCATATAAAACCCAAAATCTAAGAAAATAATTCCACTCAAAGGAATAATCCAACCCAGAAGTCAAGAATGATCCAAACTGTTGTTAAACTCTTTCATCCACTGAATCTAGTATAGACTTCCTCAGAACAAAGTTGAAGAAACCACCCTTCCTTTTAAAAAACAGGAAATTGTTTGAAGTCACTGCCCGGCCTCTAATTCTTAAAGTCAAATAGAACATTGAATAAATCTGTAACATTCTGGGTATAAACAAAGTGGATTAAAGGTCCATGGCTTTTAGTTTTAAGGCACTTAGTATAGAAATGTTTTCATTAAGCCCCGGTTGGTCTTGGGCATTCAAAAACAATTGCCATTTAAGCTCCACATGATCCTGTTAACAGTTCCCATAGCTAGGATTTATTGGAAAACTGCCCTAATGAACTAACAACTTTATCTAAATCCATTAGTGACCTTGCAGTTTTAATCCAGAGGTTAACTCAATGTACCAGGCAGTTAATATCTGGGGTAGGCTCTGATTACATAACAAACAAGGATCTTAACTTTAACAATGGTGATCTGAGAAGTTTTCATGGTGGTGGACCCCATGACATCAGGAGCCACCACCATTCCCATGGTTCCCACAGATCCCCTAGACAAGGAAGCAGTGGAGGTGAAACTGCCCAAGTAAGCAATTTTACAACTAATTTAAATAACAGTGATGGTGGTGCACCCTTTGCAAAAAACAAGTGTGGATCTTAGTACATGGCTAAACAATAAACCCCAAGTAACTGAGCAGGCCAAATAAATTTCCAGCAATACAGGTATGTTAGTTGAGAACATTAGTGGCTTTTAAAAAGTTATATTTCAATATTGGAAACTGCAGTTAGATAATAGCTACCTGGAGCATTGTATCATTAAATGTATAGTCCCCCAAGAGCTGCAAGTATGGAAATTTCCCAATGGCCTGAATTATGATTTGATGGTATACAATAAGCTGTTAGATATTTTCAACAGGTGTGGTAATGGAATTTTGAAAGTCATTATTAGAGAGAGAGAGAGAGCAATAAAGTCAAAGACCTACTAAGAACAGAGATAAATTTGCTTGAAGTAAAAATAAAGCCAGACCTGCTTTTTGATTACCACTCAGAAGATTACTATAAGACCTTTGACTGGGTTGACAAACAAATCACTGCAATTAAGGAGAGGAAAGTTTGAAAGCTTGACCAGGATGTGAAAGCATACTAGATGAATATGGCTTATTCATCCGATGTGATAAAGTATAACCACTACAACAAAACGTATTACAATATTCCAATGGGAATTTTGTATACAATGCTCCATTACGCATCATATGAGATGAAGAGGACAGGCACTGTGCCACTGCTGGCAGCACCAACTTAAATTATGATCCGTATTTTCCTCTATTTGTGGACACCAACACTTAAATAGGTACAAAGGTCCAGTCCCATCTGGACAGGATGTTGCCTCAGACAACTAGGGCAAGTTGAGGGGTGGAACAGGCCGGGGAAGAGATAGACTCCATGCCACAATGGGACATTATGAGTGGCAATGTTTGCCACAGTTCTAGCAAATATGGGTTTAACATATATAATTACACCAACATGGTCATCACGGATACACATTATAAATTATTCACAAAAGGTTTCTCTTATGTAGGTTCATAGGTTGGTACTAGGCTATCAGCCCTAGGGCCTGTACAAGCCTAGCCATACCAATTCTCTGGCTATTTCTTCCCACAGTATTTACTTCCCTGGACCCCTGTCTAGCAGGGTGACTGATGTGTACCCACCTTTCAATTCAGTTTGGCTGCTTGACTACAGGAGCTTAAGGTATACACTAGAAAATTGAGCTTGACTTGTGTGAAGGTACACACTGCTTGCAACACAATAATCTTAAGGAAAAAAGTTGCTTTGTACCTCAAAATCCCCTTCTGTTACAGGCATTTGAACAGAGCTGCAGATGGGATATCCATGCCTTAGTACATTCCAGCAAACACAGTGTGTACTACCTGGATTGTGATGAAAGGGAATTACTCAGTAAAATCAGGAAAAATAGATCACTGCAAGTCATGAAATTGGACAAAGAAGGAGGAGTCATTCTTAGGAATACCATCAATTACACAAAAAAGATGCTAGATCTCCTCCTAGTTATAGACAAATATACACCAGTCTCCATGGGTGAAGTTTATGTATACTATCGGGACATTGATTTTTACTTAGAGAAGCCTTTGCTCAGTTTCCAAAGATGCCTTTGAGTTCCTAAATATCGAAAAGCCCATTATACTAGTCATCTTTGGGATACTGAAAATCGACAAGGATGTGAGCAATCCCCCTTTAAGGCCAGTAGTGTCTACTAGGTACTCCATAACATACCCTCTGGCTGCATATATTGACCATAAACTGAAGCACTTTATGAGCAGCCACATATATTTAAAGACTCCTGGGATTTTCTGAGACAATTCAGGCAAAATTTATAGAGAGATGAGTCTTTATTAATTTCTATTGATGTGGTTGACCTCTTCAGTTGTATTCCTTCTGACAAAGGTATGGATGGGTTTGTTGAAGCTTTACTATGATGTACATCAGTCTCTTCTTTGGAGTTTATTATATAATTATATTAACTAATTTAATGGAACATGTGTTAAATGGAAACTTCAAGTACTTTGACGGAGAGCTCTACAGACAGAAGAAAGGTGTCACCATGGGAGCGATATGCGCACCACTATATACAAACATCGTTATGTGGTTTTGGGAAGAAGAGTTCATACATAATTCAAAATTCAGGGACTGTTGGTCCTTGTATAATAGGTACCTGGATGACGTCTTTATACTCTGGAATGAATTTTCATCCATACTGGAAGAATTCTTGTTTCTTGTGTTATATTAATTTGACCATGGGGTTCCTTAAATGTATTCATTATATAAGTATAGATGCCTGCAATTACCTCAATGTAAGCATCTACAAGGACAAGGATAAGAGAATATTTCATCTCCTAAGTCTTCAGGAAACCAACATTTTCCAGTTCATATTTCTCTATGGAAGTTGTCACCCCATACACCAGAAAAAAAAATGCTCACCAAGGGTCAGTATGTCAGACTTTCCAGAATGACAACTGCCAACAGTGTGTTTAGAGCCAATTCCAAAAAACTGACTGAGATGTTATTTGAAAGGGGTTATCCTTGGGCATATATGAAACCAAGTTTTAATGAGGGTATGACAAATAGGCAAAGAAGGTTTGCACCCATTTTTGGGCCAAACTATTCCCCTGGACAAAAAATCCACCAACACTGACTTTGGTCCAAGTATGGTCCTGGCATGCTACCCATTGAATATGGAAATCAAAAACATTGTGGACAAACATTGGAGAAACTTGAATGCTGATAATCCCATAGGCAAATACCTAGGTGATATGCCACTAGTAGTTTGCAAAAGGGGCACCATTTTAAAAAATACATTTGAAAAAACAACCTTCACATCTCTTAACAAAGACATGAGAAAATGTGGTTCTTGTATCTAATGTAAACACTTCCTTGTAGGAGATGTAGTGGAGTTAAGGAAAATATCCACCAAGATTACATTAAAAGAGTTATATAACTATAAGTCTTTGAGAGTGGTTTACATTGCAATATGGGAAGTATTTGGGATATTTTACATGGGCAAAATGGAGAGAGCATTGAACAGGCACATTTGTGAACACCTTTACGATATCTGTCCTAAAAATAATAATAATGCTCTTTTAAAACACAAAAAGGTGTGCATCCAAGCTGTTTTTCTTTTTAATTTTCAGTTCTTGAGAAGATTGCCACTAACCCTAGGGGAGACCATGGGAAACAATCTTGAGTCAAGGGAGCTTAAATGGCAATTGTTTTTGAATGCCCAGGACCCACCCAAGCTTAATAAAAACATTTCCATACTAAGTGCCTTAAAACTAAAAGTAATGGACCTTTAATCCCAGCTGTTTACACTTGGAATGTTACAGATTTGCTTAATTTTCTATTACTTGGAGCCTTGGAAGAGAATGTACTTTTGACTTTAAGAATTAGAGGATTTGCATTGACATCAAACAGTTTCCTGTTTTTTTGAAAGGAAGGGTGGTTTATTCAAACTTTGTTCTAAGGAAGTCTATACCAGATTCAGTGGAAGAAAATACTTACAACAGTTTGGATGATTCCTGGCTTTTGGGTTGGATTATTCTTTCGAGTGTAATTATTTTCTTAGATTTTGGATTTTATATGGTGACTTTCAAAGAAACCAGGCGAACTAGATTTACTATAGCCTGGATAACTTACTCTGTTTTTATAACACATTGTCTATGATCCCTTCAAGGGAGTGGTTTTTAATAGGCTCTATCAGCCTTTTTAATCAGGAATTAATACAATTTATTTGGATACCCTTTGGACTGGAGTAGTTCTAGCGAATATTGGATTTGATTTCTTTTTGGCACGATTTGTCAATACTGTGCACTGTATTTTTGACTTTATATATTCTGACTGTTTGTTTTCCAATGGAAAATTTTCTAGGAGAATATAAAGAAAAGAAAGACTGTTATCCATGGAATCTTTATGTGATAAATGCATTTAACATGAACAAAGGTAGCAAGAGAGACTTTGAAAAGACATTTGAAAGCTTTATGTAAAGAAGTACTGGATATTGCAAAAGTTTATGACAAAGGGGAGTTATGGACTGATGGCTGAAATTGTAATATTGTTTTAAAATGGAAAGTGAAAAATTATACAAATACCCAGCATGATAAATGTGCAGGGGATTGGGGGTGTTGTAAAATGCTGGGAACAAACCAAAGGACTTTTTGTGGAAAAGAAGGACATTTGATAAACAAATGTGAAAAAATAAAATCTTATGTTTGTGAGGAAACAACATGATTCAAAAAATGTGAATTGAGATTTTTTTAAATGCAACTAAGTTGGACATTTATGAGTGGATTGCAAAAATGATAATAACAGTAAGGAAAAGAAAAGGGAAGAGAAGAAAAAGAACAAAGAGATGAAATTTCAGAAGTAACTGAGATAGAAGAAAAATTAGATGAGAAAAATAATAAAGAGGCCAAAAGGTTCTGAAATAAGTGATGAAGACATAAACTGGGAGGTAGTAAAAGGAAAAAAGAATTCTAAGGGTAAAAGACAGAAAAAAATTAAAGAGACAATTACAAAAGAAAAATGAAAGGAAATGGATGAAAAGGATGTATATAGCTAAAGATTGGAGCTTGGTGTAATGGTTAAGGTATTTGACTCACAGATGCAAGATATAGTGTTTGATTCTCACCTTAGGGCAAGGAAGTTGGTTGGTCTTCGAATGGCCTATTAAGAAATCGAGCCTAGTAATTAGCTATGAATTTATGAAACCATGAATCTCAGGAAAAGGGAAAATGAAAAATGTTGAGTGCTTTCTGCAAATGTGTATTAAAGTACAGTAAGAAGAACAGGAATTTTGGAGTGGTGTAATACATGTAATGTAGATATAATTACATTAGAAGACACAAGATTTTTAACAAATGAAAAAAGATTACAGAGAAACTATGGGGAGGAAAGATAATCTGCAATTTGAGAAATGAGAGTTGTTCTGGAATAGGTTTATTCTATGCAGATGCAGTAAAGATATCAGATGTAACATTATCAAAAATGGGAAGATTAACCATTGTAGATTTAAAATGGAAAGATCAAGTATATAGAATTATAGAATTATAATATTATATGCTTATACTAACTGCAAAGAAAGGAAAGTTTATTTCATCAGATTTTAGACTATGTAGTGATAAATAAGAATATGATATAATAAGAAACCTTAATTGTGATTTAAGAGACAAGCATAAAAAGAAAGGAAATGATATAACAAATATCTCAGACGTTATAAGATGTAAGTTAAAACTTTGGGACAAAAATCATGGACTTACAAAACAGACATGTATAGAACTGAAATACATCATTTTATAGTATCAGAATGTTTAGTTATGGGAGAAGGGGAGGTAGTTAAAGCAGGGTTTTCTGATCATTTTGCAATATGGCTAGAGATAAAGGAAGTCAAAGAATATATAAAATAGACAAAGGAATAAAAAGGGGTAAATGGGAAAGCATGGAATGAAGAAGGAAAGAGATTAGCAATACCGTTATGGAGAGGTCATATTACTATGAGAACATGTTATAAAATTGGCCTGAATGGTGGATGATATTTATGGAAAAATATAAAAAATGTTTTTACAGTGGCAATATCATGAGAAAAGTAGAGAAAGGAAAAAGAACATAATAAAGCAATGGAGGCTTTAGAACATAATTATAGAAAGTAGTTTGACAAAGAAATATAATTATATGAAAGAAACCAAGAAAAAATACAGGAATTGTTATATCCGCAAATATATTTTTAAAGGAAAAAAGAAAAAATATTGTTAATTAAGCAGATTAGTAAAGGAAGATTGCAATGTGATGAGAGAAATAAATTTAAAAGAAGAAATCAAAAGAACTCGTGAAAAGATTATGAATAGTCTAGTACAATATGTACAAAAATGTTAAAGAAAAAAAATAAGGTTATGAAAAAGCATGGAAAGTATAAAAGTAACAGAAAAAAACATAAAGTGTTGGAAAAGGAGATTTCTTGAAATGAGCTAGATAAAGTATTAGGACAAGTAAATATAAATTTGAGTGTAGGCCCAGTTAGAGTAGGGTATGAAATGTATAAAAAAATAATGGAATGGCAAAAAAATATTTTTTAAAGATTTTGAATGAATGGTTAAATGAAGGGTTTATGAATAAAGAACTATGTAGTGGAATACTTACATTCATATGGAAGAAGGAAGAGAGAAGAGACTTAAAAAACTGGAGACCAGTAGTATTGAATAATAATGATTAAAAGATTGTTATGAAAATAATACAAAAGAGATTTGAAAGTAAAATGGAAAATATTGTGGAAGATAGCATGTATAGTACAAATGGGAAGGGTTGCTGAGAATTATTAATGTTAAGAGAAATTCAGGATGATATTATGAACAGAAAAGAAGAAGAGAAAATGATGACAGGATAACTTACTAAGGCATTTGACACAACTGGATATGAAATCTTGTGGATAATAATGAAAGAATATAAGTGAGAACCTTAGGAAATTATGTATATCAGTTTATAGTAATAATAAAGTAAAAATGCTTGTAAATAGCTGATTAAGCTAAGAGGTACATATGAAGAGAGGTGTAAGACAGGAATTCCCAATGAGTTGTGTACAGTTTTCATTAGTTATGAATGTGATAGGAAAATTAATTACAAAATGAAGGAGGCGGTGTATCTAACACCTGAATTCCAGTTCTGTTAACATATGCAGATGACATAATAATTGCAAAAGAACCAAAATTTGGATAAAATAAGTAATAATTTGCACAGATGAGAGTCTAGAAATGATAGGGATGGTTTTAAATAAAGAGAAAAGTAAAGGTTTAGGTGATGTAGTAATGATCAGAGGTATATATTTTACAATGAATTAAATTTTTGCATTAGGTATAATATTTGGGATTAAAGATTTAAGTAAAATTCAATGGGCAAAAACTATAGAAGAAATAAATCAAACGTCTTTTCTGGAGAAGATATAAATTATCATACAGAAAAAAGGCTTATTTGATAAATTCAGTACTTCTGGGAAAATAGCATACTTAGAAAGTGTATGTATGTTGCCAACACTGTTTGTAAAGGAATTATTTCAGATAATTATTTTCATGTATATGGAGTTCTAGATTAAACACAATAGAAAGAGGAGCTTTGTATATAGATAAAGAAGAAGGAGGTTTATGGTTAATTAACCCAGTGGTTTATGCTGCTTCATTAAATGTGCACAAAGCGTTAAAGTAGATTAATGAAAAATATGAGAGATTAGTAGTAAAACTGTATAAATATAAGTGTGATAAAAGTTGGGGTATGGTAAAAAGTAAAGAGAAAAAGAGTGTATAAATGAAATAAAAAATTACAAAGAAAAAATAATTTTGTGGGAAATAAAAATTCATAATATAAAAAAGGATAGAAAAGTATGGTGTAAAAATCTAATGATAAAACATTACTATGTACAACCATGGGAAAAATTTAAAGCTATAAAAAAGGAAGCAAATGGTGTAATCAGAAAATGGAATGTTAAGATTTTTTTGTGGAGATGGTAATCAATACATTGCTAGTAAAAGGAGGCATGCAGTATTAAAAGAAATGCAATAGAACATGTTTACATTGTCAAGAAAAAGAAACTACAGGATGTGTCTTTGAAATGTAAACGAGTAAAAAACTTACAGGGAAAAGTATGTAAAGAAGATTTTCGGAGATATAAAAAATGGATAAAATAAACATGGATATTATTAAATATAGATATTATAAGACTATAAGTAAATAATATGTTAAAAGAATAGATACATTAATTTATTTTATATGGGTTATATAGAATGAAAGAATAAATTAAATTATGTGTAAATGGATTTTAGCAACAATATTTACTAAAATCAGATGGTGGTTATGGAAAAAGGAGTGGATATCTAATATAGATGAAAATTTAGCGTGATTGTAAAGAAAATTATGAATATGTATAAACAGGTTTCTATATTTGTATATTTGTACATATGTAAATATTTTGTAAATAAGAGTTTTTTTTGTATATAAATAAAAGACCCCTACTATTTTTGATTGGTGTTGTGGGATATTTTACAACCAACTAAGCTAGCATGAACTCAGGTAGATGGGGCCTCATAGGTTCATAGGTTGGTACTAGGCTATTGGCCCTAGAGCCTATACAAGTCTAGCCATAACAATTCCCTGGATATTTCTTCCCACAATATTTACTTCACTGGACCCCTGTCTATCAGGGCGACTGACATGATCCCCGGGGTGAATTTCCTATATCCTATCCAGTCGTCAAGGATACTTTTCAAAAGGGCCAAGGAGGTGCCGTGCTTGACATCTATGGGCAGTCTATTCCAGAGTATGAGGAGTCTCTGGGTCAGGAACCCATCCCTCCAACATATTTTGTTCATTGTGATGACAAGGTTTAGATCCCTGGAGCGTGTGGCACTGAGGGTTTGGGATTTCTTTAAGTGGAGCATGTCCAACAGCTCAGGGTTTGACATGGTCTTGTATGTTAAGCAGACATCGCCTCTGAGTAGACGATATGCCACAGAGTATAGCTGGAGTTCTTTTATATGGTCAGCATAGGGCATCTGCTTTAGGCCTGTGATTCTTTTAGTGAGGTATTTATGCGGCCTTTCCAGCTGTTACAGATGTCTTTTGAGGTGCATACCAAACAGGGCATTGTACTCTATAATGTGTCTAATGAGGTATGAGTACAGTGGGGCAATGACCTCCTTTCTTCTGGATGAAAAGCCCTTACTGATGAGGTGTGCCACATAGAAGGATTGTAATTCATGGGTACATGTTTTTTTCCAAAGGGGATAACTATACATTTCTTGGCATTAAGCTTGAGTCCATGGTTCTGGCACCAAGCATCTGTTTCTGTAAGGCCCTTTTGTAGAATATCCACATCATTTGGGGATTCAATAATGGCTCCCAGCTTGCAGTCATCTGTGAACTTTGCTAGCCAGAGGCCCTTAGTGTTGGCCTGTACTTCAGAGAAGTAGATGTCAAACAAGGGCAGTCCCAGGACTGAACCCTGAGGTACTCCACTTGTCACTTGTCTGGAGCTGGATTTGGAGTCATCTACTTTTCCAGTCTGGGTTCTAACAGTAAGCCAGTTGGCAACCCATCGACTGATGTAGGGATTTATGCCCATCTTAGTAAGTTTATCTATGATTCCAGAGGGGGGATGGAGTCAAGGCCTTGGCGAGGTCCAGATAGGCTATGTGGGCCGCCTTACCCTCATCCACAACTCCAGAGACTGATTCAAAGAAGTCAGTCAGGTTCAGGAAATACGATCGGCCTTTCACAAACCCAACTTGGTGGGGTTCAGTGTTTGAAATTTACCAATGTCTTTGTTTATAAGTTCCATAATAATGCGTTCCATGTCCTTGCAGATCAGTCTCGTCAGACTGATGGGACGGTAGTTCCCGGGATCCAAGATGGATCCCCCCTTGTGGAGTGGGATTACTGTAGCTTTGTGCCACTAAGTGGGCACAAAGCCTGAGGTGAGGCTATGATTAAACATGACACTTGGGTGAGGTGCCAGTTCATTTTGTAGTTCATGTAGTACACAGCTCTGGATGTCATCTGGTCCCATGGATGCTGTATTCCCAGCTTTGGAGAGTGCAGTTTCTACCTGTGTGGCCATGATTACTGAAATTTGGTGATCTTTTGGTATTGAGATGGCCCTTTAGGGGGTGAGAGGGGGGGTGAAGTTGGCACTAAATCGATCTGCCAGGATATTGGCAATATCCTTGGGATCAGTATATTTAATGCCATTCTGTTGTAGCTCAGAGCAGATCTGAGCATTGCCATCTAGATTCTTGACATAACTATAGAATGCCTTGTAGTTGTCTTTGGAATCTTTGGCAATTTTATTTTCGTAACTAGCTTTGGAGGATTTTATGAGGGATCTCAGCTTGTTTTAACATCTCAAGCAAATGATGACATACTCAAGAGTGCAGAACTCCCTTTGTATTGTGCTGCAGTGTAAACAATCCATCTGCCTGGTGTGGGAATAAAACATACAGCCTTCTTCACTAAAGGGGAGTATGCTACCAGTTGCACCACTGACACTGCTTCATTGGTGCAACAGATAGATTCAGTTTACTTCCACAATCGCCCAGCCAAGGAAATCTTTTAAGTGAGACTGGATTTTCATATAGGTTCATAGGTGTTTTCTAGGCTAATGAGCACAGGGGCCTTTTTAAGCTTAGCCATGCATCCCAAATCTCTGATAAGTTCTGATACCCCTGATAAGTGTAAGCATGGGCCTGGAAGATGAAACATTTACAGGTTACCTGTGTCCATTAGAGACATAGGTGCCAAACCAATTATGAATTTCTGGTTTCCTATCCAATTGTACAAGCTGCACTTGAATTAGGTTAGGGAGGAGCTCTGCTTGACATTGATGGGGAGCCTGTTCCATAGACAAGGTAGTCTCTGGGATACATACCTATCTCCCCAGCAGGTCCTATTTATATCACAGGCAAGGTTTAAGTCTTTAGAACAGGTAATTCTGGTGCTGTTTGTTTTGTGGTTATGCAGGAGGTCCATCAGAGCGGGGTCTGACAATGCCCTGTATGCGAGGCATAGATCTCACCTCAAAAGAATGTAAGAGAAAGAATACAGGGATAGGACCTTGAGGCAGTCTGCATAGGACATATTATTTATGTCCTGTATTCTTTTGGTGAGGGACCTCTGTGGACGTTCCAGTTGTTGGATATGCCTGGTTGGGTACACACCAAAGGGGGTATTGTAGTCAACGATAGGTCTGATAAATGCAGAATATAGTGAAACAATGACTTCCTTGGACTTAGATGCCATACCTTTGTTTATAAGTTGCACAACATAGAATGATTTCCTCATCACTGTAGACACATGATGATCAAAGGTTAGATTACTATATATGTGTGTCACTAAGTCCCTCGGGTGTGTTGTCAATATGATAGTTACCAGGGATGGATTACTTCCCAAAGATATTATTATGCATTTCTTGGCATTTAGTTTTAGTCCATGGCACTAACACCAGTTGTTTGTCTGTGTCAGCCCCCGCCCCCTAGGAGAATATTTGTGTCAGTGTGAGATTCAATGACAGCTTGTAATTTGCAATCATTTCAAAGGGGAGTATGCTACCAGTTGCACCTCTGACACTGCTTCATTGGTGCAACAGATAGATTCAGTTTACTTCCACAATCGCCCAGCCAAGGAAATCTTTTAAGTGAGACTGGATTTTCATATAGGTTCATAGGTGTTTACTAGGCTAATGAGCACAGGGGTCTTTTTAAGCTTAGCCATGCATCCCAAATCTCTGACAAGTTCTGATACCCCTGATAAGTGTAAGCATGGGCCTGGGAGATGAAATATTTACAGGTTACCTGTGTCCATTAGAGACATAGGTGCCAAACCAATGATGAATTTCTGGTTTCCTATCCAATTGTGCAAGCTGCACTTGAATTAGGTTAGGAAGGAGCTCTGCTTGACATTGATGGGGAGCCTGCTCCATAGACAGGGTAGTCTCTGTGATACATACCTATCTCCCCAGCAGGTCCTATTTATATCACAGGCAAGGTTTAAGTCTTTAGAACATGTGATTCTGGTGCTGTTTGTTTTGTGGCTATGCAGGAGGTCCATCAGAGCGGGGTCTGACAATGCCCTGTATGCAAGGCATAGAGCTCACCTCAAAAGAATGTAAGAGAAAGAATACAGGGATAGGACCTTGAGGCAGTCTGCATAGGACATATTATTTATGTCCTCTATTCTTTTGGTGAGGGACCTCTGTGGACGTTCCAGTTGTTGGATATGCCTGGTTGGGTACACACCAAAGGGGGCATTGTAGTCAACGATAGGTCTAATAAATGCAGAATATAGTGAAACAATGACTTCCTTGGACTTAGATGCCATACCTTTGTTTATAAGTTGCACAACATAGAATGATTTCCTCATCACTGTAGACACATGATGATCAAAGGCTAGATTACTATATATGTGTGTCACTAAGTCCCTGGGGTGTGTTGTCAATATGATAGTTACCAGGGATGGATTACTTCCCAAAGATATTATTATGCATTTCTTGGCATTTAGTTTTAGTCCATGGCACTAACACCAGTTGTTTGTCTGTGTCAGCCCCCGCCCCCTAGGAGAATATTTGTGTCAGTGTGAGATTCAATGACAGCTTGTAATTTGCAATCATTTGCAAATTTAGTCAGCCAGTGACCACTGACATTGGCCTTGACTTCTGAGAAGTAAATGCCAAAAAGGAGTGGTCCAAGGACTGATCTCTGAGGGATTCCACTTGCGACTGGCCTCTTGGTACAGGTGGACTCCCCAATTCTAACTTCCCGGGTATTGTCTGTGAGGCAGTTGACTATCCACCGGGTGGCATACAGGTTTGTAACTTACCTCTTGAGTTTTTCAACAATGCTGCGTGGGGTATTGTGTCTAATTCCTTGGCCAGGTCAAGGGAGGCAGTGTGAATGATTTTGCCCTCATCCCTTGCTTTGGTGACCTTCTCAAAGAAGTCCACCAGGTTGAGAAGGCATCATCTGCCCTTGATGAAAACAAACTGGATTGAGTCCAGTGTTTGGAGGTTTACTATATCTCTATTGATCATCTCCATGATAATTCTTTCCATGGCTTTACATATAAGACTAGTGAGACTTATGATTCTGTAGTATTCAGGGTCTGTAGATGGCCCACCTTTGTGCAGAGGGACAACTGTTGCCTTTCTCCATTCATGAGGCATGAAGCTGATTGAAGGCTACAGTTAAATAGTAATTCCAGAGGCCCTGATAGGTCATGTTTCATGCTATTTAGAAGGCATCCCGGGATATTGTCTGAGCCCATTGATGAAGTGTTCTTGGTCATAGACAGAGCATTAAGGACGTGTTCCCTAGTGATAAGTAGGGGGAGTTATATTTGATGATAATCCTGAGGAAAGGTTGAGGGGTAAAGAGGAGTAAAGGTGGAGCTGAATTTATCAGTCAGGAGGTTTGCTATGTCTTCTCGCTCAGTATAGATGGATCCATTTACAATGAGCTCTGCACACAATTGTGTATTGCCTTTGAGGTTGTGGCCATAGCTAAAGAATGAATTCTGAATTCTTGTTGGAATTCATAAAGTGGGTCAGTCTCCACCATAATCATTAATATCAGCACTGTTTCTCTCATTCTGCCTGTAACTGAAGATAAGCTAACAGCTTATAGCTCAGTGTTTTGTCCCTTGCACTGATTTTGTAAATGGTACCATCACTGTTTAATCCCAGTAGGCTGGGGCCATGACTTTCATAAAGAACTCATTGAAGACTTCTGTGAGAGTTTCAAGTAGCAGCACAAAATTCGATCTTTTTATCCTGGATGGAGGCCTTTCACAGTCCCTTATCTCATCATTCCTTTCTGCTCCTAAACCGTTTTTTAGTTTTTACTTCCACATTTGCTTACCAGCTCCTTTTCCATCCTGTTCTAGAATAGTTTCGCATCATCTTTTTCCTTTGATAACACTGACTAAAAGCATCTATTTACAACTATCACCTCTTCTCTTGCCTCTTTTTTCACGTGTCCTTCACAGGCCAAGCTTATTTATTTCTCTAAATGTCTTCTTCATCTCTGTCTTACCTACCTAATGATGTACTTTTCATCCCATGACCATCCACTGCCAGTTTCATTTTATTTTATTTTATTTTACTGTTTTATTTATCATGGTAAAACAGCACTGATCCTGCTGGACCATTTTCAGGCATCCTGTTCCGATGCACGCATTACTGCCTCTAGCCTTGCTTACCCAGTAGATAAGATTAACATGTTTCATTCTTTCTATTCAATAGTATCACTGGCTTCCATATTAGTCAGCCTGACAACATCAGCTTCAGTATCAGCAACTAGTGCTTCCAGCTCAGCTGTTTCACTGTTATTATGACCCAAAATGGATGCTCTCTGTTATACTCTGTTTTCCCAGTAGGGAGCCGATTTCAGTCACCCACTCCCATATGCTTTCTCTGACCCTTCCAGTGCCCAAGGTTATAACCTAAGGAACAGCTAGGAATTTATATCACTATGACACAGGGCTAGCAGCTGTGGTTGATATACATTTTGATCAAGAAAGTAAACACCTTGCTCCTCAGGCTCTTCTTAAATTAGTAGATGTCATTATTTTAGCCTGCCATAGTTTTTATTGTTGCATGTCGATGTGCAATACAAAACACATCTTCCATGTCTGAGCTTCTGCCAACTGCTTTGTTTTGAAAGCAGAGTTTTTTCTCTGACTGCTTTACTTCTTCAGCAACTCTATATAGTCATTTCAATGTTTTGTTTGTTTTTTTCTTTGTGGTTTTGTTAACTGTAGCAACTACTCTGTGAAATGGATCTCCTATTTCAATTATGATTATATTAATAGCCTTTTCTTTGCTTGCATTGGTCAAGACTTAGTGAGGTACACTAAAGCTGGGTCTCCCTAACAAACAAATGTATTCAGTTACATTATTTCCTAACTTAAAATAGAGTCACGTCAAGAAAGACCCACTAATCTTGCTGACTACATAGGCAATGGGAAATTCTGCCCATCTGGCAGAATGGATCATTACAGTAATCTGTACTCAATCCTGCTTCTGGTTAAAAATTGACATAATAAATAATGCCTTCATTAATGCTTGAGTACTTTTGTTTTCTCTGGAAATAATTTTGTTTCTAAGTTTTAGTGATATAAGGTTCGTAGGTTCATAGGTTGGTACTAAGCTATTGGCCCTAGGGCCTATACAAGCCTAGCCATAACAATTCCCTGGATATTTCTTCCCACAAAATTTACTTCTCTGGACCACTGTCTAGCAGGGTGACTGACGTGATCCCTATCTCCCATCCAATATAGGTTCATAGGTTGGTACTAGGCTATCGGCCTGCATAAGATATCAAGTTCTAGTTGGACAAATGTTATGTCTGGTTTACTCTTTGTTAGTGCCTTTATAATGCTGTTCTACACAATAATACAATTTCAGGTTGGTATAAGTAGTAAGGGGCCTTTGGAACCTCATTGGCATGCTTTAGAAAATTTTCCTGCATACAACTACATGCAATTTTGTTCTTGATCTTATATTGTCCAGCAAATGTTTCCATTTTAATTTTGCCTTGAAATATATTTTGGACTGCTTAGCTGGCACAGGTACTTGTAACAAACATTGACTTTTACAATTCTATCATTATACTACCAGCCCCATCTCGGGCTGTTCTGTTGTTTTCTGTGCAGAGATTTTTATTTACAAAATGTTTTGCTTTGTAGCAACAGCACCATATTTCTTGTACTAAAGAAGTGTTTTGTCTTCACCGGGCCAGTGTTCTGACTTCTTTACTCATGTCCTCCTCTCCTATAAGCTACAAGCCAATCTGCTGAACATCCTAGTTTCCCACCTCTCACTTTTTAGTTCACACTTGAAGTAACACTGTTGTTTCCTATTGTCCCAACAGCTCTTCCTTGCACATTTTCCACCCAGATCTCCTTTACATCCTCCTCATCTTCTTCAGTTCCCTGAGAATTCCTTCCTGTACGTCATTTACGTCTTCCTCTAATACTCCTCTTATCCTTCATTCAAACTGCATCCAACTTACTCTGGATTATCAATGCTAGCCTCTAGGATCACCATGCTAGTTTTCCTTTAGCGAGATAACATTTAAACTATGTGGTAACTGCTACAATATACTGGATACAACATAACCTTTTCCTCCATATCACCATACCCTCAGTAATAATGCCTACTTTACCCACATATTCATCATGTTTGTTTATTTCTTTCGGCTTTTCCCGGTTAGGGGTTGCCACAGCGGAACTCCGGTCCGCTAATGATTGGCAGTAGAGTTTTACATGCTGGCTTGCCAGGCCTAACGCACAACCTTCAACGAAGGAACGCCTGTTCACGCATGTCGCCACACAGAAGACGTTCTAACTGAGAATCGAATGGGCAACTTATGTTTCCCAAACAGGCTATTCTCAAAGCATACAAAACTTGACATTTTCTGCAGCACTATAGTTTTTTGAAAATTTTCTGAGTAAAACTTTAGACCAGACTCTACCCTCCTTTCCATACCCCAGTTAATTGGCCTAAAATCTCCTCACCACACACATGCATGCACATAAACACACTTGCACATGCATGTACACTAATGTGCATGCTTGAGTGCATGCACACACACACACACACACACACACACACACACACACACACACACACACACACACACACACACACACACACAACTCTGCCTGCCCAAAGAACAAAACACATTTTGAAGTATTTGTTTTTATTGACTTCCCTGACATCCTTGCTCTGCCTAAAACCTGACTCAATACATAAGTCTTCTTTCTCAGCCATCTTCTTTGCTGTATTGAGAAAATGACATCTACAGTGAGGAGGGAACATTTGGTAAATAAAACTGCTTGCATTCTTCCATTATCTTTCAGTTCTGATTTAGAAGAATAAGATCCATGTTGACTTCCTACATAGATGACAGTGAGTGCACTGGACAGACAAACCTCCACATCACACTTATATTCCATCCTGTCCTTTGTCTTCTTCTTTTATTCTCTGAGACCTATAAATCGTAACTTACTAAATCCAGTTATGCTTCCTTTTAAACAATCAAATATTATTGCAAATTTAACAATATAAAAGAAATACACTTAGTGTGACTCTGGCATATGACAAGACTTAAAGACACTTTCCTGAGTATTTTTTGACACAGTTAGCAACAATAAATAAACAAAAGGTAATCCTATTATTAGCAAATAAGATGCAGAGGCATATAGCTTGATTATTTGTATAAATCCAGAACCCTGCATCAATAAACAACTAAGTATCAACCAAGACCACACATCTTGCATAATATAGTCATGTATTACGGAATTTCTTTAAAAGCTTCGACAATTTTCTTCAGAAAGTTTTCAAGTGTCAGTGGCTTTAGATGAATATTTTTTCAAGCTCTTAACAGACATTATGAGCATGCCCAATAAGTGCATGGCAGATAAAGTCTGGCCCAGATTGACAACAAAGATACTGTGATGCAATGTTCCTAATTCACATTCATTTTTGGAATGTTTAATATGCAAGTTGGGCCACTTCCAGTCACAACTGAGTAACCTCATATTCTTTAGATTTTAAAATACCTGGCTACATGGGTTTTAATTCAAAGAAGTTCAAAACATTATGTATTAAATTAGTGACTTCTCTGAGGCAGAAATTATGTGTATGAAAGATTCGGAGTCCAGTGCACATTAACTTATGATGTGTACAATAACTGTTATGTAAAATAAAAAAACTGTCACTAATAACATTTGGGAAATTAAAGAAACTTGAAAGCATTAGTCTAGATTGTATCCCAGTCGATGTTTATATCCACTGGTTCTGAATATTTAGACCAATATTTGGATACGTGTTTTTATGAAGCAGATGCTTGATACTATTTTCAGTTCTTGAATTACTTTCCAGTCTTTGTTTGTTTTTTAATTGGATGCTGTGCTAATAAAGTATGCTATCACATGGAACACTTTACAGTGTGTTTATTCTATATATTGTGTACCTCGCACATATGGGTGCTTACCGCTACCATGTCATCAACTGTCAGCACTCTATTAACCTTTAGACTTATCCCATGTCTCATTCTGCTCTGGATCTGCTAGTATTATCACATTAGACTGACACCTCAAGCACAGCATTTCATTGTTTTAAATCACTTTCCAACAGTTAATCTCTTGGATTCCTTGAATGTGAACCAGTTTTGTTTATTTGTACCCAACTGCCTCTTGTTTTGTTGTGTTTAAAATGGCTAACCTTATCTTCCCAGCCCACCAAAAATGGCTAACCTTATCTTCCCAGCCCACCAGTACCTGTCCCTTTGTGTAAACTTAAAAACAATTCCTTTTAGACTTTCTTCCTTCTTTACTCTCTTATACATTGTATGCTTTTTTGTGAAGACAAGTTAATATGTTGAGTTCAACAACTCACTGGTCTTGCTTATGTCAAACATGTCACATCTGTTAATCTGTCACTTTACCATTTGCACATACACTGTTGTTAAATATTCATTTTATACTTTTTATGCGTCTTTTAGGATCTTACAATGATTTTTTTTCATATTGTACTACATAACTATATTGCGATGTAAAACATTTGCTTTAAAAAAAATGTTTTTGTAATGTACTGGAGCTTTTCTCCCTAGGCCTCTGCTAAAAATGGGCTCCTGGTCCAGTCAGACATTCCCAGTAAACAAATGTAAACTAAAATAAATAAATAAACACATTACGATGATGAGCTTACGGCAAATAACTCCTAAAATCCACAGGAAAATTCAGCACATGCAAGGGACTTACAAGTTTTTATTATTATATCAGAAGCCATTTTATAATGAGTTAGGATTATATAAACACAAATCTTTAGGGAATATAGGACCCATAGCCTTCGAACATGAAAAATCAAGTGTGCATCTGGCTGAGGTACTGATATAACCAAAGCTAACATTGAGGAAGTGAGATGGCAGTTAGATTTTAAGGGAAATAAGTGTAAATTCATGTATTTAAAAAAATTGAACCAGTTGCGAGGTACAGATGAGGAAGAGATATCTTACAAAGGCTGTGAAGGAGAAATAATACATTATTACCATTTGGTTCTTAAGGTAAGCAGAATGCACATTTACATTGCAAGAAGATGGACTTCAGAAATACAGATTTGAATTTCTCCTCTGTATCAGATTCTGTTAATCCTGATTGTGGAGTACTATGTGCATTTCTGGAGATCTTAAAAAAAAAGAAGATTAACAGATAATATCCTCCAACTGCAGTGGCGGTGCTGCGGTAGCATTGTCACCTCATAGCAAGATGTTGTCCCGTTCAATTCTCAGCTAGAGCGTCTTCTGTGTGGAGGCATACGTGAATGGGGCGTGCCTTCATTGAAGGTTGTGCATCAGGGCTGGTAACCCGGTACGTAAAAATCTACTACCAATCATTAGCGGACCGGAGTTCCGCTGTGGCGACCCCTAACCGGGAAAAGCCAAAAGACACAAACAAACAAACAAATCCTGAGAGAGAGAGAGAGAGAAACCTTTTTATTAAGCCTCTATAAGAAACACTGCCATGAATATCAGTCCACGGCTGACAGGATCCAGAGAAAAGTAATAGAATGGGAATGGAATTGGGATATACATGGACACTATTTACAACTGTTAGCATGGTCAGTTGTCTTTGAGTCTTTTCCTGCTTTATCTGAGGGCTAGAAGAAATTATGGCAAATGCCTCATACTTTCCTACAAGAACAAGTGCAGAAGACCTCCACCCTTGTGCCACAATATTGTATTCCATATTCTGTATGTCTGTCAGGCAGTTTGCCCACAATGTTTTTTTTTCTTTTTCAGCTCAGTATGTAGTAGGTAAAAGATAATGGAAATGTATGCTAAAGATATTATCAGTTTGCTCACTGTGATAATATGAATAACTGAAACATTAATAAATCCTCTCCTTGGATCCTGAACTTGCCACAGTGGAGGATTTGCATTCCCCTGCCATCCTTACATATCTGTTGTCTGATGTTTTCTGTTCCTGGTAGGGTTCTTCATCAATCTGCTCTGATGAGATGGGCTAGACAAACAGCGAAGTAAAAGTGCCCCTTATGGTATGATGACCTGGTTATGTTAGATGGCTTTGGCTGTCCTTTTGATCCTTAAAGCTGTGTTGTCTAGAGCTTAGTGTTTCTGCTATGGTTATCCCTAGAAAATTAGTCTGACAAAGAGAGGCTTGACAAGCAGAGATCCAAACCTGACCATGTGATTGCTCTTATCAAGAAACAGAAAATGTCTACATAATTGGGATGGCCCTTGTGATGGCTCAGTTTGAGAAAAAATGTCCCAGAAGTGAAAAACCAGGACCCCTCCTAAGACTCATGCCTGTTATTGATGATTACTGATGTGTTTCTATTGGATGGTCCACATACCCTTGTCAAGTTCTTCCTGGAAAAAGGTACAATGAGCAAGAAAATATACACATCATCTATTAGATGATTGGTGGGTGTTGATGCAATTTAAGTCAAGTGGCATGCAGGAGTAAGACAAATTAAGGCCGACTAGAGCCTGGCATTGAAATGTGGCTCTTGAGTATGACTGTCACCTCACAATGAGGAAAGTAGCTGGAGTTTGTGATGGAAGTGGAACGCTACTAGTTGGATATAGTTGGGATTACCACCAGACTCAGCAGTGGTTCTGAAATCGGATTTCTTGAATGGGATTTTCTTGCACTTATTTTGGAATTGGTCATCAGAAGAGACTTGGATGGTACAGGGATACTCTCATATTTCTATCTGCTTGATGTACAGCTGGAATTTGAAACAGTACATAAAGGTCAGGTCAATATGACTGCGAGTCACAAAAAAGAGAATTTCTATTTATGTCATATGCCTAGAACAGCTTCTGTTATGGGTATTCATCCTTCTGAATATGAGTCGAGGACTCTTTTTGAACTTCTGTGATACTCAGGATTTTTTTCCAAATCAAGCTATACATTAAAATACATGGATGTTTGTAAGTCTACCTGGCATGAACATAACATGGATCAAAGGTTAATGATTGACTTTCTATTCATTTCATTAGACTTGAGGTTAATTATTTTGGACACTCTGGTCAAGAAAGATGCTGAACTGTAAACTGGTAAGCACTATTTGGTAAATTAGATCAGACAGCAGTAGGAGACTTAGCAAACAAAAGCACATAGCAGTGGTGCCTCAGCAACATCTAACAGATGCTTCTGTGCAGGATAGGTTCAGACTCCACCTCTATAAGCCTCTCTTCTATATATCTGAGGATGTCAGTTATGTATAATCAGAATGGCTCTTATTCAACATTTTAACATGTGAGGCAGAAGCAAGGAGTTGTGACCAAAATATGATATGTGCTTGTCATGGCAATGTAACTAGAATCACTGATAGACACCAGGAATGTTAGAAACCATCAAGTTCAAT
The DNA here is from genome assembly GCF_019279795.1 of Protopterus annectens. Taxonomy (NCBI): domain Eukaryota; kingdom Metazoa; phylum Chordata; order Ceratodontiformes; family Protopteridae; genus Protopterus; species Protopterus annectens. The sequence continues at coordinate 1,609,593,494 of NC_056732.1, read as the reverse complement.
AAATAGGCCTTCCATGAAGCGTTATGAGAGGGGAGGTCTCCAAAGTCGACTGACAGCTTCCAAAAGGACAGTAAGACAACTATAGCACTCACTAAAGTGATGAACCTGGTAAGGTAGGAATTTGCTTCAAACTATTGAAAATAGCTGGTGTCAAAGTGATTCTAGAAAACCATCTGATAACTTGAGATAGCACAGTGGATATTTTTCTAACCTCAAATGGGGACATTTTCCTGAAATAGAGGGAAATGACTGAGAAAACTCCTGCATCTGGAGTGTCTTCATATGAGGACGCAGTACTGAGGTCACTGCTGAGATTAATATCTACCACTGAGGAAGACTGAGAGAATGGATGAAAAACAGCCAGAATTGCTGATGCCTCTGGACACTGTTGTTGAGTTGTGGTTAAAATGTATTTTCAAAGTTAAAGGGTAAGAAATGGACAGCACTGCTGGGATGGCAAATTGAGCTAGTGGCTCTAATTTTTAAAAAGGGGGACAGGAGGGACTGTTCCAGTTATAAATATATTGGGCCCCTCAGGGTGCTGGAAAAGAGACTTTTGCTGAAAACTGGGCATCTGATTTCAAATAAACAATGTAGGTTGCTCCATTTGGACAAGTGGGTCAACTCTTTAAGGGTTCTTCAGTTTCCCACTCTGTCTGCTTGTGTTTTCTTGACTGGAGAAGACATATAACCATGAACTGTAGAATATTTCCCGAGAGGTAGCAGTAGTTCAGGGTCTCACAGGGTCTCAGGGCCCTCACTGCATGCAAGTCACTGCCTGAGAGGTAGCCCAGAGTCTCAGGGCCCTTACTGCATGCAATTCAGTGCCTGAGAGGTATCAGTAGTACAGGGTTTCAGGACCCTCACTGCATGCAATTCAGTGTCTGAGAGGTAGCAGTAGTACAGAGTCTCAGGGCCTTCACTGCATGCAGTTCAGTGCTGATATATCAGTGTGAGAGTCTTGCCTTTGTTCTGTGCATGAAGATGGATACATTCATAGTGCATGAGTGCTCTCTTGTTTATGATTTTAAGGCTAAGATATCAAGGTACAGGTATCAGGTAGTGTCAAGGCAATAATGATATGATGGTTGTATCTTTTTTGTTTGCAGGTCTTGCCTTCTTAATTTCAAGCAGCTGTGATTGTCAGCATGCACACTAGTAGTTGTCTCCTGATTGTGAGGCAGTTAGGATGAAATGAAAATCAACACCTCCACATCAGTGGTCGTGGTTCTGTTCTAACAAAAAAGAAGAGTAGAGTGCTCTCTGCATATGATGGAGGAGCAGAATGGCTCAAGCTGAGCATTTAAAAATTGTGTGCTCTTGTACATCAGTGTAAACAGTGGGGGTCTCCATACTAACTCAGGCATGTGTGCAGTGGTGATAGTTCTGCAAGGGTTGTATCAAAAATGGATAGTGAAGTGAGAACTAAGTACTAGGATGAGGTTATCAAGTGACTGGTCATTTTGTGCCGTTAGGTAGTGACCAAATGGCTGAGATTGCTGAGACAAGCAGCAGAAATCAAGTTTCATCACTGGGGTAGCTGAATTCAATCTTGAATGGAGTTACGAGCATGACAATCCATGAGGATTTATTTGAAATCACAAAAGAGGTAAACAAAATTCCTGAATTAAGTATTTTATTATAAGCAAAATGCTCAACTCACTTTATCATCTGCTTTAAAATAGAACCTACAGAATGAACATTCCCAGCATCATTTAAAACAAATGGCTTGAGTATCAACCTGTCAAATTCTGTAAGAATTAAACATAATTAATTCTTAAAGATATTACCCAAAAAACATATACACATTAATACATATAATAGCAGATACAACAGTAACATACCTCTCAACTGTACAGATTTTCACAGAATGTCCAGATTTTTATCTTATATTTTTGGTTTGTTTTTCATAAAATTGTTGATTTCTGGAAATTAGTGGCAAAGCATTAAAGGTTGAATTTAGAAAATAATGTCAGACATTTGAGTTTGAGACTTCATACCCTTCAGAAAATTCATGCTAATGCAGAACCTGTCATTCTATCAACTTTCTAAGTTTGTAAGGTCAATATTTAAAAATTGTCCCTATTTTTGGGCCTTTGTACCACTTTTATTTATGGCTTTGTCCAGATTTCTTGCTTTAAGAGGTATGAACAGTAATAGAGCCCAATTTTAATCTAAATTCAGGGCAAGAGCTGTAAAAGATATTATGAATTAGTATAAATTGAGATTCCAGTTCCTACAACAAATATTCAACTTCCCTTCCAATAAGTAGAGAAGGACTAGCCAAAACCATATCAAATGTATTAATATTCCCTGTACATGCTTCTTTAAAATGATCTGCCACAAAATTAGACAGAGCTCTTCCTTATGTACTATTGACACATTCAAAAAATGGAACTTTAAGCTTTGTATGTAACCAAACAACCATTTTTGGTAAAAAACAGGCATACCATAATATAGGTTCTGGTAATTTGAAAACAATCAATGCCAAACCTATTTGCTACTGACACTTTTGATCAGAATTTTGAATACTGCCAGTAGCTAGTTTTAGGGGATTGAGGTAGTTTGGGGAATGGGGTTTTGCCCTTTCCCCAGTGTAGTGCAAGCTCAGAGCTGTAATTATCAGGAGGTAAGGGGTGCACTGTACAGGGTCCCCCTGTATAAAACATGTTTTTACTTTTTTGTTTTCAATATTCTGAGGGTCAGTCTTGTGGGATCAAGATTTTGGCATTCAAAATGTGGTGTTCACTCACATGCATTTGATCCCACAGTATATATAACCATTTTTGACTTACACATAGAACACTGGTAGCAAACAAAATCATGGCATTCACAATTAAACAATGTAAATTCATTATATAATGGCAGACTGTGTATCTGCAGCAAGCAGATATACTTCCTTTATTACCAGTTGTTTATCATATTAAAACACTTGAGATCAGATCATCAACCTCTGCCCAAAATTCTTGCCCTTCTTATTTAAAAATATTATCTCTGAGGGGACAACTGTTCTAAAGGAAGGGTCTTGTGTTATAATTGGCCAATGATGCAAAACCAGATTCTTCAAAGGAAAAATCATTATGTGCAGTAATAGAAATAAATAACTCTGTCATTTTCCTGAATCCAGTTACGAAAAAGTAAAATAACATATTATAATTTAGTCATGGACAAATGTGCTCTGAATGTTTCTGTAGCTTTTGCACAAAATGATAAATTATATAGCTTGTGCCCAACAATCACTGCTTTAAATCCCTCATCCTCACCCTCATTAGCACCTTCTTCATTCCCATTTTCTACAAGGGATTAGGGCGTCACATCAACTGTCACCATCTCTGTAGATTCAGTGCTACTATCCTACCTTCTTTTACAGTCATGCCAGACTACTGCAGATCTTCTCTCACACAATCTATCCATCTCTTTGCTGGATGCCCTCATTTCCTCTTGCCTTCTTTCTGTCTTTCCTGTATCTTCTTCACCAGATTGCCTTCTGCTTTTCTGGACATGTACCCAAACCACCGTAATCTGTTCTCTTTGACTTTATAAACTACTGGAGCTACTCTGGCTTCTGCTTTTATGCCTTTATTTCTTCATCTGTCCCACAGTGTGCATCCTAACACCCATCTCAGACCCTTCATCTATATCACCTCTAGCTTCCTCAACTGCTATGCCTTTACTGCCCAGGTTTCTGTACCATACAGTAATACTGGTCATACCACTGCTTTGTACACTTTGCTTTTTAGTTTCTTTGGCATTCTTCTGTCATGCACTACCCCTGGATATTCTGTGCCAGTTGACTGCAGCCCCTCTTATTCTAGCTTTGAGCTCCTTATTCTGACTTTCCTTTTCATCAACCACCCCTGCCAGATGTTTGAAGCTGTTAACCTGTTGCACTATTTTCCATTCTATCTCAGTTTTTCAGCCTCTTATGATTTCCCCCATTTGCTGCAATTACAGCTATCTTATCTGTACTCATTTTATCCCTATGTGCCTTCAGTTTGCATTCCATTCCCCTATTCTTTGTTGAAGTTCCTTCTGACATTCTGCCTGTAATACCACATCATCTGCATACAGCAACTTTGTTGATCTTTCCCATCTAACCTTTTTGCTGATGTAGTCCATCACCAGTGTGAACAGCAGTGGGCTTCCCCTCTGTGAGACCAAACACTTTTCATACTTGAGTCATTGGGTATTTGTACATAGCCTGCATTAATTCTGCTAATGTTTCTAGGAGTTCAAACCACCACAGGATTGTGCAAATTGTCTTTCTTGGGACCTTGTCATATGCTTTCTCCAAGTCTAGGAATGTCCATTTGGATTCTTTCCTCATCTATGGGTTTTTCTCAGCAATCTGTCTCACTGCAAATATTGGGTCATTTGTGCTACATCCTTATCTCCCATCTTACTTTTTACTGTTCTGTGTATTATTTATCAATCACCCCCTCCAGAATTTCATGCAGTGTGACAGGAGTTTGATGCCTCTGTACTGCCCACAACTATGGTTGTCCCCTTTGTTCTTGTACACTGGCACGAGTATGCTTATTCTCCAGTCATCTGAGATACATCTTTCTCTTTATACTGCTGTGGGTAACCTCAGAAAGCCAATTCTCCCCTATTTCACCCAACATCATGATCATATCTGCTGTGCCTCCTCTGAACCTGCTACTTTCCCTGACTTAATTTTTCCTAGTGCTAGTCTTACATCTTCTGGGGTGGGCTCTTCCTCTTCCTTCATCATCAGTTATATGTGAGGAAGTACAGCTTCCATGGGGATTTCTTCATTCAGAAGCTGCTGAAAGTACTGCTGGTGAGTAGGTTGTTGATGGCAGATGCATAACTAGCTGTTTGTGCTGGTACAGCAAAATAGCACCTGAAGTGAAGAGCCAAAAAAAGGACCTCTACAAAACAACTGCTGCAAGATGCCAGTTGGCTGGCTTTCTGCAGACAGTACCCAATCCCCACTCCAGCTCTTCAAGTGATGGTAAAAAAAAATAGAGAGAAATGGAAAAAAAAGCTGTTCCTACATGCCACGCCCCTCCCTCCTACCCCAGTCAATCAGGTCCCATTTTTGAACCTTACCCCTAACCCTCCTTTCTGTCAGTTTAGTAGCACAAAAACTTTTTTCTTTTAAACTGTAGAAAACTGCTTGATACAGATGTAGCATGCAGTTGCTACAGTTTATACCCTACATGGAGTTCTACAGCACTCAGGTTTTAGTTTTAAAAAAGGAACTTTTTTTTTCTCTTTTAAACTGTAGCAAACTGCAGTTGCTACAGATTAGATCATATAGCTACAGTGCTCAGGTTTGACCACAAATGTACTGCTGATCACACACCCAGCACTTTATTCTCAGGGCAGTTGCCCCCTTTACGCCACCCCAGCTATGTTACTGGTTGCTGGGATCCCTTATAAAGGTATCACATTGTCTTTTTTATCTTTCTGTATTTACCTTGCAACCTGATAAAGTTTCTTTGTGCCATCTACTAAGACACTTTCCAGATGCTGGCAGAGTGCCTCTGATGCGTTGTTCTGTGCTATTGCAACTGCTGTCTTAGCCTCTTTATTAATCAGCCTGTATTAATTTTTAGCCTGGTCCGTGTGTTCTACCTCCCACTATTTCTTGCACTCCTTCCTTCTTTCTTTGGATGACTTCCTGTACTTCTGCAGTTCACCACCAGTTACCTTATGGACCTTATTTCCATATGTTTATGGCAGCCAGTGGTTAATGCTGTAGGATGACTGTTTCACCGGGGAAGACTTTGCAAACACTGTGTCCTTTCCTTACTAAGAGGATGCTTACCTGAGATGCATGTTGGCCACTCTTGTGACAGTCTCTCTTTCTGAACTATGCGTTGGCAACCATCAAACTTTTTTCCAGACAGAAATCTAGAAGGGCATCCCCTTCCTTATTATTGTTGCCCCACTCAGGCGGACCTAGACAATCCTTATATCCTGTTCTATCTGTCCCTAAAGGTCCATTTACACCCTCTGTTATCAACATCAACCTCATGTTGTCCTGTTTTACCTAGTAGTTCCTCCAGCTGCTTACTGAGTGCCCTCCTTTCCTCACTATCACAACACTGTTGTGAGCCATAGGCTGAGATTATGAATACTGCCCTATCCTTACCATGTAATCTCATTGCTATGTGTCTGTCACTAATTTGGATGACATCTCTTTGATGACAGAGCCCTCCTGAGTAGTAGACTCTGGATCACAAACCAAGTGGCTTTGCTGCATTGCCTTTCCATCTTGTCTCATGGATACATAGGGTGTCCAACCTCCTTCTTACCATCATGCCATCTACTTCCAAGGTAAGTCATCTAATGCTAGACAACTGGCTATGCTTTATGATGAGTGTGCAATGGCACAACAGGGGCACATACCCTCCTCCCATTATTAGCTTGGGTCCCTGATGTAGATTGGAGTCTCAACTCACCTATAAATACTCAGAAAATTTTCACTGTCAAATGGCTAGCCCTAACATGGCACGCATTTTATGATCTGTTTTCTATGCCCACAGCTCTATTCTTGGATGAGTTTGAAGAGGAAATATTCAGCATGATTTTATTTCTTTTTCTTTTTTTAGTAGGTTGGAGGAACCTCTAGACACCCAGAAAGAGCATGCAAACTCCATGCAGACATTGTCCAGAGCTCAGGATGGAACCTTATACCTTGTACATGGGAGGCAAAGGCCACAACCATTATGCCAACTGGTTTCTCTTGTTTGTATATGTTCTGAGTAAGAATCTAAATAAGTATTAGTTCTTGCCATATGAAGTTCCTCATAAAATACTTTAATTAAATGGAGAGGTTGGTGGCTACTAGCATATAACACACTGCTTGTTGCAATCAGCTTTTTGTATATGGAACCAAAGGGGCGTAATCCCTCTATGTTCCTTATAACCACATCTGCAAGTTTATATTATGCTGCTGCTGTACCTCGAGAAAAGACTTTAACCCATAGTTATTACATTTAGATCTTGTAAAAGTCCCTGTAAATCTTCAAGTCACTGAAACAGAAAGCACAGAAACAAATTTTACCTGGAGAAACTCTTCAGATAAAAACAATTCTTATCAGTGGCACCTACAAAAATGTTTGCATATATTGAGGCTTACTTTGCCGCCATAGCTGTCCCAGTAAGTTGTACATGAAATGTACCATCAAACAGAAAGTAAATATGCAGCAAACAAAAGTGGAATAATGTTGGAACATAGTTAATCCTAGGACCATCTTCAAGTAATACATCTGCCTCTTGCATACAACCGCAATGCACTTTTGAAGTATAGTTTCTACATCTATTGTTGTCCAGTAGTAGTTGTCTGCAAGAAAATGTACACTTTTCTATCTTTTGATAGACATAACTTGCCAGGGACAGTGTGTGTGTGTGTGTGTGTGTGTGTGTGTGTGTGTGTGTGTGTGTGTGTGTGTGTGTGTGTGTGTGTGTGTGTGTGTGTGTGTGTGTGCGCAAGTGTAAAAAAATATCAGCACCGATGTTTATCTTTAGACGCACATAGACAATATTGTCAGATATATGCATAACTCTTCTGGGAAACAGTAAAAAAATCTTTAAAGAAGTTATTACATTTCAAACTTAAAGCATCAATTGTGTAACACAACAACTAGACCCTCAGAGCTTTTGAGTGCTTGATGGCCCTCACATCCCATGCTTTATAAATGGATTTTGATACAGGCATACTACAGGCCTCTGTCCTGAAATCTGCCTACTGTAAAGCTAGTTCTACACAGTTTCTCAGTATAGTTTGTGTGAGGGGCTAGGGAGAGGGGGTCGTTCAGATTTAACTTTTCTCTTAATAATACCTCAGTGACTTGTGCAAAAGGTCACTGTAGGTTGTGTGAGGGTCCAGAGACAGGGTGGCCATTATTTCTTTACCTTTTCTCTCAATTAAACCTCAGAGGTGTGCACAGAAGGTCACTATAGCTTGTCTACTGTCAGTGTCTTCACATTCTTCGCAATTAAACATCAGATGTGTATACAGATGTCTATCTTTTGGGGACAGGGGTAAGGAGACATGCTACAAATATGCGTGTGACAAAAACAAGTTAAGAAATGTCACTATGTTATATTTTTTTGTTTCATTTTCATTCCCCTTTGACACATGACAGGTAGAGGGAATGTATGTGTGATAGCAACAATTTGAAATAGGACTTCGGCTATTTGTTACTTTACTTTTATCCCAATCTAAAAACAGAGGAGATGCACAAAAGATGAGTACCTCATGTTTGATGTTGCGGACCTCAGTGGTTCACCCATGTGCTCGACCTCTTTATTCAGGTTTCTGCTAACTTCTACCTTACAATCTTTTACCTCATGTTGTTACAAATGTAACATTAATACTTGCACTGTTTTTTTTTTTATTATTATTTTGTCATGGAACATGCAAACTGCACAAAGCACTGGTAACATTCTACATTTTTTATCATGAATTAATATGTACATTTCCCTCATCGATGTTGCATTTGGATTTGCATGCACTTTGGGTCTGTACAGTGACACAGCTGTTAGCACTGCTGACTCCCACTACTTGACTGTCTGGTTAGGTAACAGGTTGTATTGCCTACTGTACAGTTTTTACATGCCTTCATGTGACTCAGTTTCCTTTGTCATCCCAAAGACAGTGTTGCATGGGAGTAGGTGAACTGGTAGTGTTCAGAACTGCACCAGGGGTGTAGGATTGTATAGAATTAAGTGTGTTAGAGTGAGTGTGCTTTGTGATGGACTGGCATTCCATGCAATATTTATTCCTGCCTTTAGACTTGATATAATGGGCTTTGCCTCTTCACAACTTTGAATTGGATAAAGCAGGCATTGAAAATGAATGGATGGTCCAAATTGTCATATATATATATATATATATATATATATATATATATATATATATATAAATATAAAATGCTTCCCCCATGACTTTGTGTTGTACCATACCATCCCTTGATTTGTGTTATCCATGTTTTCCATATGACATTTATTTATTTCTGTCCAGTTATAAAAAGCATTATATGACTGCAGTATATTTGGTAAATGTAAATCATTATATTGTCCTTTATCTGTAAGTCACATTTTAGCCTATAGGTATTTGTTCTACTATGTACATTAATATATTTTGCTACTATATGCAATACTATTTCCACATGAATTTAATATTGCTGCTGTGACTGATTAAGGAATATTGGCTAAGCCAAACAAAATGTGTAACACGGTGGTGCAAAATGAGGGCATTCATTTTTCTGTGACCAGGCTCATTCAGCTGAATTGATGCTTGCATATTCACAACTGAACACAAAAAATGAAATCTAAATGTTGGTACATGCAATTATTTTTTAATTGTGCTTTTCAAACTTGTTTGTTTGGTAACACATTTAATTTTTATGTCCTCAGTATTAACAGTTAAGTGTCACGGCTTGCAGCTTGTCATATTAGCATGCTAGTATTATGAGTTGCAATATTTCTTGCAAGCTGTCAGACTTAGAGAAAATTTAATTCTATAACCCAGTTTACCAGGGCTAGTTTTTTACAACATGGCTACTCAAAGTTTGAAGCACAAGTTTTCCTTATTTCAATATAGTCCTGGAGATTGCTATACAATATTGGCAGGTTATAAACTTTAGTATACCAGCTTTAGGTCAAATTGATTTGAAAAAACAAGATTCTAGGAGTTGCATTTGTATCATTCATTAAATTTTATGCACTGAGCACTTCCTGAATATTACATTAAAGTGCACTTCAGTGAATCAGTATTGTATTGATAACCTACATTACTAACTGTCAATTAATCCTTGCCAGTGGCATAAAGGGATAAAGCCCTGACTACAACCCAAGTGACATGAGTTCAGTTAGTGGTTTAGCAATTAATGGCAAAGCCAAATGAGAATAGGTCAGCCCATATTGCAGGGATGAGAGAAGGAATGAGTTGGCTAAGTATCACAATAATTCCCATAGAGGAGGGACTAGAATGCACACACACATCCTGAGGTGGGCATTAGGTTCTGCAAGTCACTGGTGCTGGCAGCAGCCTTTGTAATGGACATGTGGTAGCATATACTAACATGAGGAGGAGTTAAGACTCCATGATGTTAAACTTTGATAGAACAATACTAATGCTGTCAGTTGCCAGGATGCTGACAGGGGTGCAAGCTCCCTGATGTCTGTCTGTATGACAGCCACAACAGATGGCTCCCACCCTAGCAGGTCTGGGGGTGAATCCCCAAATGCCAAGTAATGAACGAGCTTGAGTGCAATAAAAAGGGGTATAATGGTCAGCAGCTAGTGGGGGGGATAATCATTAATTGTCATTTGTACTGAATGTTTCTCTGGTAGATTATTATGAGAAATATGTTTTTCCTTTCGAATTAGGTGTACTCTAAGCATTAAATTATCTTCCTAGGGAAAGAAGCACATATGAAGCACACTCAATAATGTGAACTATCTCTTAATCATCATTCTGAATTTCATCTATCTTGTGTTTTGCTTGTTTGGTGCATTTTAACTAACTAGTATGCAGTAGGGCTAGCCACTCGGCAGTCTGAACATTGGTTCTATGTGGTGGTTACTGTTTATCTGACACTGACTCCATGTACAAAATGGGAAAATATAGGCTGATGCCAATACTGATCTGTTCATTATGTTTCAGTGACAAATAAAGCTTGCTGCTTACTACTATATTTTGAGTCATATAATATATTGGCTCAGTATAATTCTTTCCTAGATTTTATATGTCGTATAGTTTTTTTATGACACAAAATGTCCTCTACTCACCTTTAACAAAGCACGGCTGCTGCAGATGTAATCAAAGGTTGTTCAAATGCAGTAGAAAATATAAATCTAAGCTATTTCATTTAACAATTATATTCAGCTAATGTCAAGTCCAAGCAGTAGGCTATGCAACAGATCCGAATTGTATAAAACAGCAAATGAAATGCTCCAGTCACAAAGTATTAAAACAAAGAAGATTGTTATTTAACACTGAATAATGATGAAACCATCTGCCTTATCCACCCAGCTATCCACAACCTCTTTTCCCATTTTTGCAAAATAGGGTCATGGTGTCACTTCAACATTGATAATCATCTAGAGCCAAAGTTCACATTGCAAGGTGCCTAACTCTGCTACAGTTGTTCTTGCTTACCACACACATACCCACACAACTATGGCAAATTTAGAGTGCCCAGTCCATTTCCTGCAGGTCTTTGAAGTGTAGGAGGAAACCAGAGCACCAGACTAAACACTCACAAACATAGGCAGGACATGCAGACTCCACAAAGAAGGCACCATCTGCCTAACATGTTTACCTAAACTAGAATAAAAAGTATAGCTGCAATGTTTGGTAGAATAGAAAATACATCTTTGTGTAAAAGAGCGTGAAATTTTGTCATTTCATTTACACAAGATATTATAGTTACTTATTATGCAATGTTGAACAAAATATTTTCTACTTTAGAAAATGTATTACTTAACATCTTTGCAAGGAACAAAGGGTACTACAGAGAACAAAGTTCATAATGAAAAGAAAAGGTTAAGTAAAACAAGGTTAAGAACTAATGGTTATTTTAATACCATTTAAGTATGGCAAACTGAGAAGTATTTTTTTAAAGAGCTAGTGGTGCCACATACATGTGTGTGTGTGTGTGTGTGTGTGTGTGTGTGTGTGTGTGTGTGTGTGTGTGTGTGTGTGTGTGTGTGTGCATGCATGTGCATTTATGAGTGTGTGTATGTGTGTGTGTGTGTGTGTGTGTGTGTGTGTGTGTGTGTGTGTGTGTGTGTGTGTGTGTGTGTCTGCCTGTCTGTATGACTGTGTGTGCATGTGTGTGTGCGTGTGTGTGTGTGCGTGTGTGTGTGTGTGTGTGTGTGTGTGTGTCTGCCTGTCTGTGTGACTGTGTGTGCATGTGTGTATGCATGTGTGTGTGTGTGTGTGTGTGTGTGTGTGTGTGTGTGTACATGTGCGTGCGCACGTGTGCATGTGTGTGTTTGTGCGTGCATGCGTGAATATCGTTCAATCTGATGCTATTTCACAGAACAAGTTTCAGTGACATCAAATGAGGCCCAAGAAGGAAGGATTTCTTAGTACTAGTATAAGAACACCTGAATGGTTTCCTCAAGGCATGGATTTCATCCCTTGTAATTCACATAGCTTTTGTCTATCCAAAATTGATTTTTATAACTGAAACTATCCAAATACTAATGGCAGCAAAGGATTGTCACACTCATCAAACCCGTTCTATTGTGCAGTGACTCTGGAGAGGCCCTTGTCACTGTTTCATTTTTTGGTAAATCAACTGAAGGGATTTCACCCATAGTAACATTGTGCAAAGCTGCTATAAACAGCACCTGTCCAATACAGATATAGAGGATGGGGAATATATACTTAGCAGTGTTGGAGATGGATCTTGCTGGGGAGGAGGGGCAAAGTGAAGATCAAAGGTAGCTCAACAGCAAAATGCTATGGAGTAGTAGCCACTGAAATGTCAACACTGTAATGTATAATATACTCATAGATTTTTCAAGGCCGCCGACTATCATGACCATTTTTGCCTTGCCAATACCCAGTCACAGGCAGCACCTTCTATCTCCAGGAAGGCCATACCAGTCAATCCTAGAGTAAATTTACAGATACACATCCAATCATCTAGTTTAAAAATGTTTAAAGGAGGATAGTGAGTCAGACTGCTTAGCATGCGGAGGCAGAGGAAATTTATTCCAGAGGTTTGGGCACACCTCTCAACTGTCCAGATTTTCACAGAATGTCCACATTTTTGCTTCATATTTTTGGTCTGTTTCTCATAAAATTGTGTTTTTTTCTGGAAAATCATTGGCAAATTATTGAGGACTGATGTCCCTATTTTTGGCACTTTGTCCCACCTTTATTTGTGGTTTTGTCCAGATTTCTTGATCTAAGAGGTTGAGAGGTATGGAATTGGGAGATGTTGGATTATACACCTATCTCTCCACCATGTTTTATTTATCTGTTAGTGAAGAGTTAGGTCCCAGATTCAAGTACTGGTGGAGCTACTGGACAAGATTTCAAGACAATCGGGCCTCTAACGGCACAATAAGTGAGAGAGAAATCTGCCTTCAAAAGTCTGTAAGACAGAGTAAAAGGATAGAGTTTCCAGCCTCTCTTGGTAGCTCATTGACTTTAGGCCTGTGATCTTTTTCATAAGGAATCTTTTGGATTTTTCTCATTGTTTGATATGGTTAGGGAGATCACAGGATCATAAGAGGTTGCTAGGCTAATGGCCCTGGGCCCCTTACAAGACTAGCCAAGAGTTTATCCTCAAAAAAGAAACCTCGGTCAGCACCTGTCACCCCTGTCAATGAAGGACACAGAGGGAAACCCTGGGACAAATTTGTGATTCCCCATCCACTCATCAAGTTTGTGCTTCCTTGAGAGTCAGCGAGGTAGTCTGTCTGACATGTATGTAAAGTCTATTCCAGAGATGGGGCAGCCTCTGGTGACAAAATTGTCTCTCCAGCAGGTTTTGGTGATGTTGCATATTAGATTTAGGCCTTTTGAGTGGGTAATGCACAAGGAGTTTGACTTATGAATATGAAGCATCTCTAGTAGGGCAGGATCCGATATTGCCTTGTAGGTGAGACACAGATCACCTCCGAGCAATCTATACGATACTGAGTAGAGTGATAGTAATTTGAACCTGTCCGCATAAGACAGGTGTTGGAGGTCATGGATTCTTATTTGTGAGGTATTTCTGTGGCCTTTCCAGTTGGTGCAGGTATTTGGAGATGTACATAGCAAACGGGGCATTATACTGAATTATTGGCCTAATGAGGGAGGAGTACAGAGAGGTAATAGCCTCCTTTTTCCTGGATGCAATCCCTTTACTTATGAGATGAACCAAGTAAAAGGCTTTTCTGATCACTGTCGCTACATTATAGTTGAATGTGAGATTGTTGTCAACTTGAGTACCCAGGTCTCACACCACAGGTTGTGTGCTTAGGGGGTTGCCGTTGATGTGGTAATCAATAGGGGCTGTGTTTTTGATGAATGGTGTGATAGAATATTTTTTTTATTTTAACTTAAAGCCATGACATTGGCACCAGTCATTTGTTGCTGTGAGACCTTCTTGCAGTATATTAACATAATTTGAGGAGTCAATGAGTGCATCCAACTTACAGTCATCCACAGACTTGGTCAACCACAGGCCTTTTGTCTTTGCCTAAACCTCTGAGAAGTGCATGCCAAACAGTAGGGGTCCCAGGACAGATCCCTGGGGAACACCACTAGTGACAAGTCTGCTGTCAGAAGTGGAGGCGCCTATTTTGACCTTGTGGTTCCTATCGGTAAGCCAGTTGGCCACCCACCTGATCAGATAGGGATTTACACCAAGTTCTATTAGCTTTTCAATGATGCCTGAGTGGGGGATTGTGTCAAAGCCCTTGACCAAGTCAAGGTAAGTTGCATGTACTGACTTTTCCTCATCCAGGACCTTGGTGATAGTCTTAAAAAAGTCATCCAAGTTCAACAGGCAAGATCTGCCCTTGATGAATCTGAAATGGGTGGGGTCAAGTGCTTGGAGATTGCCTATGTCCTTGTTTATGAGATCCATAATAATGTAACACAGCAAAAAAGCAAAGCAGCATAGATGAATGGTCCACCAATAAAACAGTCAAATATCCAATGAAAAAATAATCTGAATAAATGAAAGTGAGTTTACGTTTATGGCAATTGAAATTATTCAGTTAAATGAACGTGGTAGAGATATAAGAAATAGAACAGAAACAGCTGAGTTAAAATTGATTATTAGGATGTGAGCTACAAAAGGAAAAGGTCTCAATGATAAAGTATGCATTAAACCTATATTACAGGGTAGAAATGTTATAGGATAGTCTTTGGAACAGTTTGCCCCTTTATATTGTATAAGATGTGTTTTAAAGTGTTATGTGTTGCTTTCATATGTATAGTCAATGTATGTAGACTCATTTTTGTGCTATAGAATTACTTATCAAATGTTTAGTTCTTTTAGTAAGTAAGTTAATTAGTTGATTGGGAGGGCTTTCCTATTGGCTATGTTTTTTTAAATATGGTTGATGTTTCTTTGTCAGTTGTCTGATGAAGCGGCTTGGTTAGCTGTGAAAGTGCTCATAACTACAATTATATTAAATTTATGATTTTATTCTGTTGTGCTGTGGTTTGGTCATACATAATAATATCCTCCATGGTTTTACAGATCAGACTTAGGTTCATAGTTTCATATGTAGGTACTAGGCTATAGGTCCTAGGGCCTATACAAGCCTAGACAAAAAGGTACCCTGACTTTCGCCACCCAAGAAAATTGTCAAAATAATGGGGCAATAGTTTCTAAGGTTAGTAGTAGCACCACCTTTGTGCAAGGAGATGACAATGGCAGTTCTCCACTCTGCTGGAATGAAGCCTGCAATTAGGGTGTGGTTGAAGTGGGTGCTCAATGGCAAAGCTAGTTCTTGCTGGAGATGGTTCAGAATACAGACTGGGATACTATCAGGTCCCATGGAAGCTGGGTTCTTTGCCTTGCATAGGGCCTTTAACACTTGATCTAAGGAGATGTGAGGCACGGGACAAGTATCGGGGATGTCGAATGGGCCTTTGGGGGGATAGGGGGTGAAGTTTGCACCGAACCTGTCTGCTAGCAAGTTGGCTAAGTCAACAGGATTAGTGTAACTGGTATTGTTAAGTACTAATTCGGAACAAACCTAGGCTTTGCCATGGAGGTTCCTGACGTAACTGAAGAAGACTTTGTAGTTTCCCTTTGTTTTGGAGACTAGTTTCAATTCATAATTAGCTTCGGAGGTTTTTACTAGTGATCTAATTTGCTTGTTGAGGCTGAAGAGGGAGTTACAATTTGGAATTTGTTCCTTTTTACCTTTGGACAACAGTGTCTTCCTTTTGTTGTGAATCCTTTAAATAGATGATGTCCAACAGCCAGGTTTGTGTTTCTTTGAGGTGCAGGTTTTAGTTCTGTTGGGTATGGCTGAGTCCATGCAGTTGTACAGTCGCTTGTATACTGCATTGGTGTACTGTTCAGCATAGTTGTCTGTATTCTCTGAAGGCAGCAGTGGTGTGAAGCTATTGATACCCTCCCTTAAGAGGTTATAATCAGCTTTTGAGAATTTTTTTTAGCCTAGGTATGGCTGAGGAAGTTGGGTGGGATAGAAACTTTGAATGACACAGATCAATGATCTGATCTCACCAGGGAAGAACATACTATAGGAGTGGTGCAGTAGTCACCCCTGTTGTTGAGAACTAAGTCCAGAATGTTATCTCCCCTTGGGGGGATGAGATGAGCTGGTCTAGTGCAATAGAGCTGATGAAGTCAAGGAATCATTGGGTGAATGCATTATTGCAGGAATAGTTCACCCAGTCTATGGTGGGGTAGTTGAAGTCACTAAGGATCAGGGTGTTAGGGAGTACCTTGATGGAGTTAAGTAGGTCCAAGTAGGAGGAGTGGTGTCCTGAGTCATGGAATGGGGGTCTATAGCTGGCTCTAACTTGGATGAGTGTCTTGCCAACTGTCAGTTGCACCTAGAGTCATTCCAGTGGTCATGTTGGTAAACCAGTCTTCAGGTGTACCTGCCCTTAATGAAGATAGAGACTCCACCACCCTTAGTCTTCCCAATCTCAATTTGGGGTCAGAATGTGTGGAATGACATATAGCCTGGTAAGGCAGGGGTGCTCTCCGCAGCTCTGAACCAAGTTTCCATGACCGCACAGACATTGGCATCTTCCAGTGCAAGGAGAGCTTCCAGTGAATGTATTTTCAGGTTAAGGCTCCAAGCATTAAGCAGCATGACCTTCAATTTGCTTTTTGACAGATCTTTTATGTTGGGAGATTTGTCTTTGTGACATAGCCTAAAAAAGGCACAATGTGGGGAGGCAAGAGCCTTGGCAGGATCTGAATTCCCAGGGGTGACAGGTAGAGGCCATCTGTGGTGAGGCATCTAGGCATGTCAACCATGCCATCCCAGGAAGACAGATACTGGATCCCCTTGAAAAGATACGAGAAACTAAGCCAATTGTTGAAGTTAATTATTTTTGTTGATATTGTGGTATCATTCTTGGTGAAGGTAAGATGCTGCTTAGAGCTAGGGTCAAACGTGCCTGTGACAGGTCTACCTGATAATACCGGCACGCCAAAACACCGACAATGAAATAACCGACACGAAAAAAACAAAAAAAAAAGAAAGTTCAAAAACACGAAACTTCACATGCCCGACAAACCAAAATCCCGACAATCAACAAAACAAATACCTTGCCCGAAAAACACACAACACAAGCACACCAAAAACCTTACAAACCTACACTAAATCTTACATACACAACTATCTATGCACTAACCTTAACCCAAACCCTAACCCTAAGGTCTGTGACTATCGCACACTTACCTTACCCGCACCCTAACCCTAACTGACTTAATCCGCCCCTAACCCTTAACTCTGTCACTATCGCACACTTACCTTACCTGCACCCTAACCCTAACTCGCTTAATCCACCCCTAACCCTCAAGTCCATCACTATCGCACACTTACCTTACCTGCACCCTAACCCTAACTCACTTAACCCACCACTAAACCTAAAGTCTGTCACTATCGCACACTTACCTGACCCGCACCCAACCCTAACGTCCATCACTATCACACACTTACCTTACCCACACCCTGACCCTAACGTCCATCTCTATCGCACACTTACCTTAAGATGTCGGTGTTCTCAGCATCAGGATTCTCAACTGTCGGCCTTCTCCATTGTCGATCTTCCGGTGTGGGTGTTCTCGTTGTCGGCATTCTGAAATGTTGGCGTTTTCAGGTAGACCCCTCGTGACACACACTCTGAGAGCTCAATCATGTCTCTCTTCATATAGTCCAGGGGGGTATGTCTTAAGTCACTCACACCAACATGGAAAATGACAGAGTCATACGTGTACCTGTTGTGGAGAGACTTAAGTGCGTGCATGATGTGATGGATTCTGACACCTGACAGAAAACTGACCGTGATCTTCTCTTTGCCAAGCCTGGTGAGGGGGACATGAGTGTGTCTCACAACTGAGTCACCAATGACTAGTATGTTTTGTTTATTGTTATACCTTATGGGCTGTGTAGGTTTATTGTTATGCCTTATGAGCTGTATTTATGAGACACTGATGTGTTGTCTGTTGTGTGTGATGTGTTTGATGTTGTGTGTGGAATGTTTGTGAGTGTGTTTTGGAGGTCTCTGCTTTTTAGGTAAGTTTTTTTATTTAGGACCTCTGCATAGGTGTGTGTGTGTGTTGTGCTTGGCTATGTGATGTGGGTGGTGTGGTGCTTGTGCTGACAATCTCTTATTTGTCAGGAGTACTGACTGTGGCGCAAGAGAGTATAGATTCCAGGTTACTGATGTAGATGCATCTCTTGCAAGCAGAAGAATTATGTGTTAGGAAAAGAGGGATGTTAGTGAACATGAGGCAGTTGCTACACTGTCTCAGTATGCCCATGTCAATCAGTCTGGCACGGAAAGCCAATGGGAATTATCCAGACATAGTGTTCTGAATACTTGGGCAGACTTATGGAGACAATGTTTTGATAAGGGTTTGTCCAAAAGAGTGTAGACCACAAAAACCTTCTTAAATGGAAAATAACTGTCCTGAAGCAAAGTGCTAAAACCAAAACTAAGATGCTTAGAATGGCAGATAAATTTAATCAGGCTACTAACAAGCAGCAATAAATGCAGCAGAATAAAATCACTTGAACACTTAAGAGCACACAGCAAAGCAAAATAAGGAAATAAAGTAGGAAGAACACAGTTTCAGTAAGAGCAGCTGAATAAAGTGCAACTTTTTTTTTATCCCAAATGGGGTATTATACTTAATAATTGGCCTTATCAGTGTTGAGTATAAGGGAGTGATTACCTCTTTAGACCTTGATGTTATTGCTTTGGTGATAATAGCTGAGCTAAATAAAGAGATTTCTTGACAACTACTGTTACATGATGGTTAAAAGACAAGGGTGCTGTCAACTCAAGTCACTCGGTCCCTAACAATATTTTCTTTTTGTAGAGGAGTGTTGTCTAGATAGTATGACAAGAAGAGGGGTTGTTGTTGTTGTCCATATAGGAAACTTACTATTTGTGTTTGCTGTGCACAGAACTTCTACACTGGTACAGATGGTCAAAAATCAAAATACTGAGAGATGTATAGAAAAAGATTCCATTTTATGCAGCATAATTCAGAGGTTATATACAGGACAAGATATTCGGAAAGTAATTAATGGAATTCTTCAGATGCAAGTGGATCATCCTGTCTGATAAAAGTACTTTGTCTGGTCCACTAACCTTGTTAATGAAAACAATAAGTAAAAAATGATCAGCTGACCACACCAGTGTAGAACTGCTGCATACAACAGGTGGTGCATGACAGGTACCCTGAAAGCATGTCTTCCTTTACAACCTTGCATCCACTTTGCTGTGTTGAGTGGTAGCTCCCACAGACTAGCACTATAAAATTATTTTATCATTATTACCTTAGTTCACTTCCACTCTGCACTCTGGTACCTTGCATGGATTACTTTATATTGTTTTAACATACCTGTCTTTCCACAAATTTTTACTTAATTTAATCTCTTCCAAGTCTACCAGCCATATCTAAGATGCTAGTATTGCTTCAGATGGCAGTAACATCCATGAAAAGGTGTTCCTTTATTTGCATTCCATAGAAAGCATGCCCTGTGCATATACAGAATCATATGAGTCTTAAAATCTGTCCTGTGGGATGTCATAAGTCTGCTGTTATTATTTATTTATTTATTTGTGCATTTATTTATTTATTTAGTTATTTATTCTATTAATTGTGTTAGATTGGCACAATGGTATGAGCTCTGCTTCACAAGTCCAGGGTACTGGGGTTTGGTACATTCCTCCAATCAGCAACTGTGTGGGGTTTCCCCATTTTGCCTTTGTGTGTAGATTTTCTTCAGGTACTCCAGCTTCCTCCCACTTTCCAAAAACATGCTTATTGACTGTCTGCTCTTAGCCATCCATATGTATTGCATTTATCTTTATACAAAAGGTCCTGCTCATGACTGAAAGGGGTCAAGGACATATCATTTCACTTACCCAGTTAACAAATAAATAATGACATTTCCAGGGAGAAAGACTACAGAGAAAAATCTTCCAATAATATGCCAATAGAATGTTACAACATATGCCATATGTATTGCATTTATCTTTATATAAAAGGTCCTGATCGTGACTGAAAAGGGTCCAGGACATATCAGTTCCCTTACGCAGTTAACAAATAAATAATGATTTACTCAGGGAGAAAGACTACTGAGGAAAAATCTTCCAATAATATGCTAATACAATGTTACAACACATGCTAAATCAGTTTGGGATAACAGGAGTAGGTATTAATTTGTGTAACGTTTGATGGGTTCATAGGTTCCTAGACTAAGGTGATGATTGGAAGCCATCAAAAAGCTTAGCCACAACACTGCATAATGTCAGTGATTAAGTTAATCCCTCTCCTAGTGAGGAGATTAATACCACTAATCCCAAGCATGAATTTATAATCTCCAATCCACGCATAAATTCTGGATTTGAAGGTGGCAAGGATGTTACTGTGTTTAACATACAAGGGTACAGAGAGAGAGAGTTTATTCTAGAGGATGGAGGTACATTAAGTCAAGAAACAGTCATGTCAATGGGTGTTGCTGATGTTCTAATGCAAGCAGGGATGTTTGGTTCCAGTATTAGTTAAGCTGCTATTTCTTTGAAGATGGAAGAGCTTGAAGAGCCTGTTTTTATTAACATATGCAGTGATAAACAGTGATCATTTCTCATGAGTCTCTAAGAAACAGAGTAGCAGAATAGGGTCTTTAGACTCCTAGTGTTGCTGAGGTTTTCTAGTCCATAAATCTTGCTCAAAAATCTTTGGAGTGTCTTCAGCTGGTCTTGTGGTTTGTTAATTACATACTGAAGTCAGTGTTGAATTTGAGAATGGATCTTACAAGGGAGGGATATGGTGGCACTAAGATTTCTTTAGCTCTTGATGAAATATACTTACAGATCATCTGCAGAAGGATGTCCTGTCCAGTAGCAAGATATGATGCCTGAAGGTTAAGTTATTGTCAGTATGTGTTCCTAACTCCTGGATTGTTTTATCTGTTCTGGATAAGGTGTCCCTGATGAAGTAACAGGAGACAATGGTGTCTTTCCCAAAAATAATATGATACATATTTTTGGCATTGAGGACAAGCCCATATCTGGCACAAAAAGCATTACTCTAACCTAGGCTCTGCTGGAATAAGTTAGTATCAGATTGGGATTTGATAATTACTTCCTTAACTATACATTGTCCTGGTTTGCAGAAGTACAGTTGAAGTACTGCTGTTGGAAGACAAAGGACCTCATATATAGTTAGATATATGAAATATCAGAAAAAATGTCTCTAAAATAAATCACATCACCGTATTTACATTAGTCAAGTCATCCACTGTTTTAGCATATGGTTTTAAAAGCTTCTTTAACGTGTACTAATAACTTCTTAACATTTTATTTCTCTGTACCTTTACTAGATGCATATGATAGAAGGCAGAATTAGCAAATAAATTAAAATTGTCAAACTCCAGCCATCTTGTCGAATTATACTCCTTGCATACCCTGCTTGTGACATCCCACAATACCACACTGAAAGTAGTATTAAAGATTAAACGTAAGATAAATTCACACTTGCATCCATGGTATAAAATCTGCAATATAAATACTGCCTACCAACTCTACACCCTGACTGAGACTATACACCATATCCCTTGCTCACATATTTTGACTCATTTGATAGTAGCTAGACCACACTCCATTATATAATATTAGGACATATTAATGTCCACGGTATCTGCAGTGGGCTCCATTCACTGCACGACTGGCTACCTCCATTACTACAACTTCATTATTTTGCCTGTCGCTGAAATCTAATGTTATGACATACTGAATAGCAAATCATTTATACATGGTAGGTGATTTGTCCCACATTGACAAAATCCCTTTACAATGTGTTCCCAACCCACTCCATATCCCATAATATATATCTATGTATAGAGTTCATGGAGTCTTTTTTTTCTGTTGTTATATATTACACTGTCACGGTAAATTTCTCGGGATCCATGTCTTGAATACATCATAAGCTTGTTCTGTTCAGAGACCAAATCATAATCCTCTATGTTATAGATGGGAGTTGGAAATGTTTTGCTTTAGTCTCATGCTGCAACATATATAGGGGCCACCCCAGATTAGTAGCCTCAAATAGCACTCCTCACTACTAGCTCCAAAAAGGCAGACTGACATGCTTAACAGGCTTTAATGCTGTTTGTCCGTCAGAGGGCCAATTACCTCCTGGCTGCAGTCTGTGTGAAAGTGCTAAGGGTTTATGACTTAAAAAGCTTATGCTTTCACATTCTTCTTTTATGTAATTTGTAGTTCCTCAGAGCATCTGAAGTGCCAAGTACTAGAAAGAATTAATACCAGGTCACTGTCATCATAACTATGTATTCATGTGTTTTCAACATGGATGTTAAGATTCGTCTCTTGAGCTTCACTCTGAAGGAGCATTTCTTGACATTCATTTCTTGGAGCACATAACGACTTGTTCATAATTGGAAACCTAATCATAATCCTCTATACATTCTATGGTGTGAAAATTTATTCTAAGCAGTTGATAAGTTTGGATCTTGAGTAATAAATGCAGTACATATTACCTTAGTTTGTATTAAAGTTATTTATTATTATATCAGGCTTTTATATAAAATTAATCCTGAATAAAACCTATAGTAACAAGCAGGCCTAAAATAAAGCAATGTAAATGGTTCTCCATGGGATACCTGAAGAATGGTCAACTACCTATCAACCATGAAGGACACGCAACATCCTTGAGGGTGCCATCTAGTGAAATATTAAGACATCAATGCTACAACTTAAGATGAAACCTCAAACAATGGGCAAAATGTTAATCTAGTCAATGTCATGTGACCTTTTATATGTATATGCTTTGAGAGTGAATGAGCCATTATTATCAACAAGACAATTGAGGGAGACCACGCACACATAATGATGATACATTTGCACAGTGTTAGTGGTGCAACAGGTAACACACTCACCTAGTGCAGAAGGCTGTGGGTTTTTTCCCCACACCAGGTAGATTGATTGCTTATACTGCAGTGTAGCATAAGGGGGCTTATGCCCTTCTGAGTGTCCCGTCCTTTAGATGAAACATTAAACTGAGGTCCCATCTGCTTGAGTTGGTGGTAGCTCAGGTGGATGTAAAAGAGCCCATTGCTCCTATTGAAAAGAGTATAGGAATTTCCCTGATCCATCCACAACCCCTTTTTGCACATGGGGTTGGGGCATCACTTCATCAGTGACAATCATCTAGAGCCAAGGTCTACACCACCAGGTTGCTAGCCCTGCCATGCTACTTATTCCAGACCACACATTCACATCTATGGACAATTTAGAGTGTCCAAGCCATCTATTGCATGTCTTTGAAATGAGAATCAAACCAGGCAAATTCTTGCTGTGAGGTGATAGCACTATCCACCACACCATTGTGTGCATAGGGAATTCTCCTTATGTCCTGGCAAAATGTCCCCAGTTAGTATAAATAGCTCCTAGGGTCTCCTTTGAAACGAGGTCATTAATCTAGTGGCAGTAACCCAGTTAATAAAGGATACAAGAAATAAATAAACGATGACGACTTTCAGCCACATCAGTAATATGCCTTTGTGATTTGCCCTCTCCTACAGCATGTGTAGCTCTCTGTCATGATGTCTGCATTGTGTGCAATCTTGGCCTGTTTGCATCTTATGTGTTGAATCACTGTTTGCTGTGCACGCCATGTATACCTTCCATATAGCCTGCCACTGCTATTTTCTCCCATTTCTCCCCTTCTTAATTTAATGCTCAGAATCTCTCCCATTTACCTGCTTCATCCCTCAATGCATGTGACTGTAAATATCCCTCAGGCATCTGCTCCACCTGTTTGTTGATGCTACTGCCCACTTCACTCATTCTTTTTTTCTCCTCCCTTTATTACACTACCTTATTCATTGCATGTCCTGTTCCTCTAATCCATCCTGCCTCTTACCCCACATGTGATGTCTAACTGTATATTATTCTCTGATATGTATTTTCATGCATGTGTTTCCAGACATAGTCTCTACTTATTGTCAGTTATATGCCCACTCTGCATATGGGCACTTTAGGGCTTGTGCTGTAGAAGTGTGCATGAAGTCTTTGCAAGGGCCTGTGCTCAGTTTACAGGAGCTGCTCTAGGACTTGTGTGCTCTCCCTGATCTCTGGAGTGAATCCAAATGAAATCCAATGCATCCTTTGAAATCTACAGAAAAGTAAGTATTTTCATTCACTGTACTGCACTTTTAAACAGTGTATTACAGAATTGCTGCCTACTTTTAACTATTAGCTGTTTTAACTGTTTTGCTGTTTCACTGTTTCAACTGTTTGCTGTTTGAGACTGTTCTTCCTGCACTTTGTATTTTCTAGTACTTGTGTATTTTGTAGCAGAGGCTAGATTAAGATTTGCTGAATCTAGACTGTTTGACATTATCTGAGCACTAAAACCAACCATCTTACATTACGAGGGCCCCCTGCACCCTTGCGGCAGAAGAGTGTAGCAAAGGACCCAACTGAGTTGGATGTTGTTGGAATAAGGCTCAGTACTGAGCATTTCCATTGGTCAGCTTGTTTGAAAATTGTTTAACTTGTTTTAAAAAAGGGTTCTCACAGTTGCTACATAAGCCCTGCATTTGGGTGGGTTTGTGCCTGTTTTAACACAGCTCCACAAAGTTTGGGGACCAGCCACTGCTCTACTACCTTCATCCGGCAATCCAAGGCATCTGTTTGCACATAGCACACCTTCACGCAGCACTGGGCAGTGGAGGTAACCATTGGTGGTTATAAACACAAAAGCTAAAGTAGATTTATTTTCCCTTAGAAGCTGCCGATGCTCCAACTGAAGAGTCCCTTAAATTGTGCTTAGATGCGCAGAAAGCACCTCAGCTGGGCTTTCTATGACATTTGCCACTTTAACTGAAATCTCCTAATCCCTAATAGTCTCTTACCCCTTGAGAGCCCCAATAGTATAGACCCAACATTAAGCCCCCAATTAAATCACATCCTTCCTCATTAAAATAAGCAAATTTAAACCTATTATTATGGATGGTCAGTTGTCCTCCATTTCTTCTACCAGCATGACTGATATGGGTACCCTGAGGCAGTGTAACAATTGCATCATGTACACCGACAACCCACTACTCCTAAACCACTCAAGCTCAATTTGTAACAGATGCATATACACTAAGAATTTGGAATCCTTGCTCTCTCGTTCACAGAACAGTGACACTGAACAGGTTGTCAGCCCACATACTACACCTGCACAAACCATGCTTTCAACACATGAACCATCATATGCGGAGGTACTCACCAGAAGTTTACCTAAACACCAGAGACCTTCGAAACACAAACATGTTACACCTAAAACAGTACCTACAGCACTCAATACACATAAAACCACAAGCACATGTCTCATCAAACAAGCCCTTAAGGCAAAGCACATCTAAACCAATTTTTTTTGGTCACAGGTCACTCTATAGTGAGACACACAGATATCCCACTCACCAGGCTGGACAAGGAGAAGGTGACGGTCAGCTGTCTATCGGGTGACAGGATCCACCAGATCACACACACACACTCATGTCTCTCCACAACAAATACCTTTATGACTCTGTCATAGTTCAGGTTAGTGTGAATGACTTGAGATGTACCTCACTGGACTATATCTAGAGAGACATGACCAAGCTCTCAGAATATGTGTCTCAGGCAGGTATTTCCCTTGCCCCGAGCAGCATACTACCTTCACCTAAGATGATACCACAATATGAACAAAAATGACTGACTTCAACAACTGGCTTAGTTTCTGGTGTCATTCTAAGGGGATCCAGTACCTGTCAGCTTGAGATGACATGGTAGATAGACCATGCGGCTTTACCAGAGATGGTCTTCATCAGTCACCTCTGGGATTTTGGTTACTGGCTAAGGATCGTGCCTCCTCCATAATACCTTTTTAGGCAGTCACAACAACAAAATTCCTCAACGTAAAAATATGTTCAAAAAGCAACCTCAAGGTTATGCTGCTAAACGCTAGGAGTCTAAACCTAAAACTGCACTCACTGGAAGCAGCCCTCACCTTAGAAGATTTTAACATCTGTGTAGTCACAGAGACTTGGTTTAAGACTGTGGAAAACACCCCAACCATGATGTCTTCCACACATTCAGACCACAAATTGAAAGTGCGAGAACTAAAGTAAGTGGAGTATCAATATTCATGAAAATAAATGCACCTCTAGAATAGTTAAACAAAACAATTCCCTTGAACTAATACAGGTTCAACTGACTGTAGGTAAGACCCCTCTCCAAGTTATTGCTAGTTATAGGACCCACTCCACGAACCAGGAAACCCACAATCCATATTTGGATCTGCTTGAATCACTCAAGATACAACCAAACATCCTGGTTTTAGGTGACTTTAACTGCCCATCCATAGCTTGGGTGAATTATACATGTACTAACACACTTTCCCAAAGGTTCTTGGACTTCATCAACTCCAGTGCCCTGGACCAGTTAGTTGATACCCCCACATGGGGTCCAGACATTCTGGATCTGGTGCTCACTAACATGGGTGATCGTTGTACCACCCCATGTGTGCATCCCTACCTAGTGAGGTCTGATCATAAATCAGTCTCATTAGTAATAGCAATAACATCTGGCTCCCTATTAGCAGCAACTAGACTAAAAAACATCTCCAAAGCCAATTTTAACTGAATACTTGATAGCATTAATAGCTTCATATCCCCTGGCCTCACTTATGGCATGGACATCTATTCTGGGATTAACACCAATGCCTTGTATAATCATCTATACAAATGTGTTGACACAGCTGTGCCTGATAGGATCAAAACAAGATCCTTAAGAAATAACAAACCTGCCTGATGGGCATCCACCATTAACAGGTTATAAGAAAGAAACTGCTGTCCATGAGCAGGAAGGAATGGTCTCTGAATTGGAAACATTCCCTCCTCAGCTTAAACAAACAAATTAGACACCTTGTAAGGCATTTTAAAGCTAACTATGAATCCAGATTAGTCTCCTTCACTAAGGATAACTATAAGGCCTTCTTTAGCTACATCAGAAACCTTAAAGGAAAAACTCAGATCTGTGCAGAGCTGGTTGTTAATGGCACCACATATACTGAACTCACAGAAATAGCCAACCTGCTAGCTGACAAATTCAGTGACGTCTCCCTGCTGTCCCTGCCAGATATCGCCCAGTGCATCCCTACCACCTGCCCTCCACCTAGTATCTCCAAGGAGCAGGTTGTAAATGCTCTCTCCAAACAAAAAACACAGTCTCTATGGGACCTGATAATATCCCAGGCTGCATTCTCAATGGATTAAAACAGGAACTAGGTACTCCTTTTAACAACAGTCTAAGCACTGGTTTTGTACCTGCTGAATGGAAAATAGCAACCATCATCCCATTACATAAAGGAGGTGCCTCCACAGACTCTGGGAACTATAGACCCATAAGCCTGACCAGCCTAATCTGCAAGGCTATGGAAATAATAATCATGGACCTTATCAACACAGATATAGGAGACCTCCAAATACTTGACCTGACTCAGTTTAGATTCATTAAATGGAGATCCTGCCTCTTGAACTTGGTGGATTTCTTTGAGACAGTCACCAAAGCCCAGGGTAAAGGCAGATCTATGCATGCAGCCTACCTGGACCTGGCCAATGTCTTTGACACTATTCACCACTCAGGCATCACTGATAAACTCACCCAGCTGGGGAATCAACTTGCATATTGTCAGATAGGTTGCAAACTGGCTCACCAATAGAATGCACACAGTTAAAATAGGTGACTGTACCTCCATCAGTAGACCTATAACCAGGGGAGTTCCACGGGGATCTGTGCTGGGGCTCCTATTACTTGGAATCTACTTCTCAGATATACAGGCTAAAACAAAAGATCTATAGCTGACAAAGTTTGCTGATGATTGCAAACTGGGTGCAGTCATCAAGTCCCCAAATTATGTCAACATCCTACAGGAAGGACTTATACAGACAAATGACTGGTGCCAAAGTCATGGGCTAAAACTCAATGCAAAAAAAATGCATTATCAGCCCCTTTGGAAAGGGTGATGTCCCTGCAGATTACCACGTTATTAACAACACCATAAGCACTCAATCAGTGGTGAAAAATTTGGGCACACAACTTGACACCAACCTTTCCTTTAACTACCATGTCTCCACAGTGGTAAGAAAGGCTTTCTACATTTCTCACCCCATAAGTAAGGGCACTGCAGCCAGAACAAAAGAGGTTATAACCCTCTGTACTCCTCACTCATCAGGCCAATAATAGAGTACAATGCTACCTTTGGTATGTACCTTACCAGGCACGTGCAGCAACTGGAAAGACCTCAAAGGCTTCTTACAAAGAAAATTCAGGGTCTTCAGCATATGTCATATGTTGACAGACTGAAATCGCTGTCACTATACTCTGTGTCTTACAGACTTCTCAGAGGTGGTCTCTGCCTTGCATATTAAGCAATCTCAGATTCTGCTCTAGTGGAAATGTTGCACATTCATAAATCAAATAGTATAAGATGCACTCACTCTAGGGAACTCGACCTAGTATATAACATAAACAGGACTTGCCGGAGAGACAGATATGTCTCACAGAGGTTACCTCTCCTCTGGAACAAACTTCCAGTTCAGGTGAAGCAGAGACCCTCACTGACCCTATCTGAGTATAATTTGGATGAATAGATGGGAAACCACAAACTTACCCTGGGAGTTTCACCTGTGTCCCTCTTGGACAGGGGCAGTAGCTGTTGAATTAGTTCTGTTTAATACCTTGATATTCTTGGGAGCAGGGATTGTACTTGGCTAGGCTTGTGAGGGCCCTAGGGCCATTAGCCTCGTAAACTCCTATAATCCTATGATTCTAAGTACAGAGAGCACTTTCTGTTTGGATTGCACTGTGCACCATGTTATTCCTCTACTCTTATCTAGCAGGTAGGACTTGATTACAACTTTAGCCACGATGTGGCATGCAGTGTTTTTGACTCATTACAACATCACATCAGTGGGTTGAATACTGCTCTTCCTGTAGTGTGTGGCCTCCTGCGGGACATGCACCATGATCCTGTCCCACATGTAAAACACTTCATATCTCTGCCACCTAGATGGAATTCTATCTGCCCTGGTCTACATATAAATCTGGATGCCCTCTTGCTCTGGCACATCCCTCCTTGGCTATCCAGACGAGGTGTAATGTGGTGCAATATGCTGTACGTTACCCTGGGAGGCCTCACCAAAATATTGTCATGCTTCTCCTACATTGCATATGCATGCGATGCTTGTGAGCATCCTGCTGCACTGCTGCTACTGCATGGCTGCATTGCTGCTACTGCATGTTGTCCTCTTGTGCGTGAGTGCGTGACTATGTCTGTTTAATATATCATCCCTTCACACTTTATCTGCCTTTGTTTATATTTTTACACTATGTGCACATTTTCTTCAAACTGTCATATATTTATCCATTCTTAAATATATCCATTCATTTATTCTTTGATTACCCATTTAATCCAATTCATGGGCAGGAGGTAGCCAGAGCTTATCCTGACACTGAGTGAATGCAAGACAGAAAATAATTCTGGACATCACACCAATGTATTACAGAAAGACATGCACACACACACACACACACACACACACACACACACACACACACACACACACACACACACACACACACACACACACACATGGATAATTTAAAAATTAGACAATGCAGCTGTAGTATGTCTTTGGGATGTGGGCGGAAACTGATGCATCAAGTAAAAACCCAGGCAACACATGCAGAATCCACATAGAAAGCACTCCAATAGAGAGCCAAACTGAAGAACAAGATTCTGTGAGTTGGCAAAGCTGATTGTTCCACTACTGAGCCTCCCTTTTTTATTTTTTTTTTCACATTAGTTGGCACAGTGTCTAGCACTACACCATAAGCAGTTCGCTGGGCATTGTGCAGCTCAGCACATTCCACCTAGTATATGCTTTTTTGTCTGTTGGTTTATTTATTTATTTATGTTTGATTAAATGACTAGTTGGTGGAATAGGCCACAGTGGCCTATTTCAGCCATGACCTTTTGCAGTAAACCACAGACATGATAAACAAGGAAAGGTACGGAGTTAGTATTCAAAATATATAAATAAAGGCTTTATTCATAATATAAAACACATAGAAACATTCTCTGCAGAATATAGTATCACAGGGCAATAAGTCCATCCAGCCAGCCAGCCACAACCTGCTTTTCACATTTTTACATATGGGAATATGATTTAAATGGCAACTTGTTTTGTTATGATTAGTAATATCATCATTAGTGTCTAGATCAAAACATCAACAGCTTAGGTTGCCGAATGCTAAATCATCAACACCTAAGCGTCAACCGCTTAAAATAGCAAATGGCCACATCATCAAATTCTTTCCTCGGGAAAGAATTCGGGTGACCGTCCGTAAACAAAATAAACAAACATACCAAAACATTGTGGGGGGCTTCGTCCTAATACACCCCCCTTAACTAAGTATACCAACTCTGAGATTGCTCTACATTGGGGAAAGGCAAATCCCCGATAATGGACACGCAAATTCTTTCCCGAGGAAAGAATTCGATGATGTGACCATTCACTATTGTTAAGCATGCGATGCTTAGGTGTCGATCATTAAGCATTCGACAACCTAAGCTGTCGACAATTTAATAAGAACCCCATCATTATAATATAATTATTATACAAGATGTGATTAACACAGTGAATACTAGACAGTCCTGCTTTGATGCTGTAGGCTGACAGTGTGCACTAGTAGTTGAATGTCTGAGCAATTAATACAGAAGATTGTGTGACTGATTGCAAAACATAATATATGACCTGAGTGAGGTTTGTAGTACCCTAAGATTTTATGTATGTATTTAATTAAAAAGAAAAACTATTTTATAAGATCTTGTCTAAACCTATTTATTTATTTTTATTTCTTTGATATTTAGTTACTGGGAAAGTCCAACTGGGTTGGAAACCCATTTTCAGCAGAAGCCTAGGGAGAAAAGCTCCAAATACAGAGAACGAAACAAAACTAAATTTTTATAATAATGGGACAAATAGTATTTATGAAATGTAAGCAGATAATGAGTACATATTTTCATTAGCATAGTAACATGAAAAAGAAGATACAAAATAAACATATAAGTGGGCCACATATGGTCCATATACAAACATATTTGCATGAATGCTAGAGATGCATCATTAATTATTTGTTGCTGCATTTCATAGGTTCGTAGGTTCATAAGTAGGTACTAGGCTATCAACCCAAGGGCCTAAGTAAGCCTAGCCAAAAAGGTTCCTTGGCTTACGCCACCCAAGAAAGTTAATTTCCTGTGCCCCTGTCAATCAGAGCCACAGAAGTGATCCCGGGGTGTATTTCCTATTTCCCATCCACTCATCAAGATTTTTCTTGAAGAGTGCTAATGAGGAACTTTGCTTGACATAGATGAGTAGCTTGTTCCAGAGTATAGGAAGTCTCTGGGACAGAAATCTATCCCTCCAGCATGTCCTGTTTATTGTGGTAACAAGGTTTAGGTCCCTAGAGCATGTAGCTAAGAGGGATTGGGATTTCTTTAGGTTTAGCATGTCCAACAGCTCTGGGTTTAACGTAGCTTTATATGTTAAGCAGAGATCTCCTGAGAGTAGGCGATATGCTACAGAGTAGAGCTGGAGTTTTCTGAGATGGTCAGTGTAGGGCATCTGTTTGAGGCCAGTAATCCTCTTTGTGAGGTACTTCTGTGGCCTTTCCAGCTGCTGCAGATGTCTTGTGAGGTATATTCCAAAAGGGGCGTCGTACTTTATAATGGATCTAATGAGTGCCAAGTACAGGGGAACAATTACCTCTTTTTTCATGGATGAGAACCCTTTTGTGATGAGGTGTGCCACGTAGAAGGATTTCCTGACTACTGTGGCAATGTGATTATCAAAGGAGAGACTACTGTCCACCTGGGTCCCAAAGTCTGTTATCACACATTCGGTGTTAAGTAGACTGCCATTTATGTGGCGGTTCATGGGTACAGAGTTTTTACCAAAGGGGATGACAATGCACTTTTTGGCATTGAGCTTGAGGCCATGCCTCTGACACCAGGCATCTGTCTCAGTGAGGCCTTTCTGTAGGATGTCCACATCATTTGGAGACTTGACTATGGCTCCTAGTTTGCAGTCATTTGTGAACTTCATTTGCCAGAGGAGTTCTGTGTTAGCCTGTACTTCAGAGAAGTAGATACCAAACAGGAGAGGTCCCAGGACTGAACCCTGTGGTATTCCACTTGTCACTGGTTTGAAGTCAGATTTGGTGTCTGTAACTTTTACAGTGTGGTTCTGTCAGTGAGCTAGTTGGCAACCCATCTTGTGACGTAGGGATTTATACCTAGTTTAGTGAGTTTAATAATTCCAGAATGGGGGATGGTGTTGAAAGCCTTGGCGAGGTCAAGATAGGCTGTGTGAACCACCTTATCCTCATCTACAGCTTTCGTGAATGCCTCAAAGAAGTCAATCAGGTTCAGAAGGCATGATCTGCCTTTCACAAACCCAAACTGGGTGGGGCTCAGAGTTTGGAGGTTACCAGCGTCTTTGTTTATGAATTCCATGATGATACGTTCCATGGCCTTGCAGACCAGGCTCATCAGTCTAATAGGGCAATCATTCCCAGGATCAGTGGTGGCTCCCCCTTTGTGGAGTGGGATATCTGTTGCTGTGTACCATTCAGTGGGTACAAAGCCTGACGTGAGACTATGACTGAACATGATGCTTAGGTGGGGAGCCAGTTCATTCTGAAGTTCATGTAAAACACAGCCTGGGATGTTGTCTGGTCCCATGGATGCTGTGTTTTTGGTTTTAGAGAGTGCAGCTTTTACCTGCATAGATGTGATTACAGGGACTCTGCATTCTTCCTGTATAGGTATGGGTCATTTAAGGGGTGAGAGGGGGGTAAAGTTAGCATTGAACCTATTTGCCAGGATGTTGGCAATATCAGTTGGTTCTGTAATTTTCATGATGTTGTGCTTTAACTCAGAGCATATCTGGGTGTTGCCATTGAGATTCTTGACATAGCTATAGAATGCTTTGTAGTTGTCCTTAGAATTAGTGGTGATTTTGTTTTTGCAGCTAGTTTTGTAGGATCTTATAAGGGATCTCAGCTTCTTATTGAGACTGACCAGGGAGCTCCTCCACGCATAGGATTTTACTCTCTTTTGCAACAGTTTCTTCTTTCTGTTGTAGTTTGTTTATGTCAGGGGACTACCAGATTGGCTTCCTTTTTTTGGAGGATAGCATCTTGCTTCTGTTTGGGATAGCACGATTGATGCACTCATGCAAGTGCTTATATAATGCATTTGTGTTGGATTCAGCAGTCGTAACTATATTGTCCATCTGCATGGGTGTCATGAAGTTCGCCGCTTCTGTCTTAAGAAGCATGAAGTTTTGCATAGATACAGTAATTTTCATATTTGCATACAGACATGATTTTTATAAAGGTGGAGCAATGTTTGATGGAAAGACTTTGTATTGAGAAAGATGCAAAAGGATCATTAAGGCTTTGTATAGTGGGACGTTTCAGTAGGACAAAAAGAGTGAAAAGTGACAGTATTAGTAGTCTAATTGGCTACCTGAAAGTTGAGAGGCGAGGATTTATAGGAATTATTACCAGGGAGACAGTGAAAGAGTTAGGGTTGAAAAGTAGTTAAATTACACAGTTTTACTGGTAGCATTAGGATTGAGGTTAGGAAAAGGAAAAAAAGAAAAATGCAGCAAGATTGGTGCTATTTTATAAGAGGTGATTGGAGCACTGTTATTTATGAGTGAGGAGAAAAGAACAGGTAGGGGGAGAAGTAGGGTAAAGCAAGGATGGATGGGGAGGGGTAGGGGACAAAAAGAAAGTAAAGAGTGGACAGGAAGTTAAGTGCATAAATGAGAGGGATTTTAGCTTGAGTTTGAACAGGGGCAGATACTTGCCTTTAGTAGGTGTTCCTTTCATTTGAATTTTAACTTTTTGAGGTTTAAGGTAGTTCTAATGTAAACTATTAATGAGTTTCATGGATTTGGTTTTACTACTGAGTCTAATTTATAAAAGCTGCTAATGTAGTAATTAGGCTGATTCAGAGATGGATGGGAAAATGTGAATAATCTTAAGATTTGTAGTTCGGGTAACATCAGATCGAGTGTTAAGTTAGCACAGTGTTTATCACATAGCAGCTTGTACAGTAATACATTAGTTACTGGGACTGCTAGAAGAAATACAGCATGTACATTAGATCTGTGATGAAAATGCAGTGGTATTGGATACTAGAAGGACAGCACATTGAACAGATTTACTGAAGCATGCTTGAAACTTTAATGTGTTCTTTGAGTATAAGTCTGTAAGGAAGGGTAGAGTCCAAGTGAGCCTTGGGATTAAATTTCCTTTCACATCTAGTTGATTTGATCCCTTAGGACAACTTACTGAGCACAGGGGTTTTCAGATAATGCTGTACTTTGCCTACTGCTCTGCATGCTTTACCTGAAAGCTAAATCCACAGGCCTAAATGTCATTACAGGTGGACATGTCCTATAGCGTAGCCAGACAGACATGATGGTAGTGATAACTTTGGTGAATGATAATTTTTGTATGTTTCCAGAACTACTGTTTAAAGCTTTTTAAAAAAATATTGTTTTTTGAGTAGCAGTGCATCCAACTTCACCTTCTACTTTATAAAAGTCCCTGAAACCAAGTACTGTACAAAAAAGAAACATAAGCATAAAAGTACAGGTAAATAAATAAAATAAGTAAAAGTGAGATAAAGTAGCATTCAAATGAAGCAAGAATAACTAACAAGATTAAGCTGTAAAATCAGTATACTGAATCACTCATGATGCCAATTTCACCACAATTACCTGTAAGCCAGCTTTATTAAGTGTATAAAGCATAGAAACTATATTGAACCAGCTATGTACATGGACTCTGGGTGGTACTCATAGACTGGTATTTCATAGGTATGTAGTGGTTATCCACGAAGATAACAGCTACACATATATATGCAAATAAGCTAAGTGCAGGTTATCTGTGCCGACTAAAGAAAAGCACAGGAGTTTTGAAAAACAAGCCTACTGACTGCAAAAGTGTAAAAGTACCTAAAGTTAAGCCTTAAGTACATATGAAGCACTATGTGAAGGCTGTAGGATATTGCAGATGGACCTGGCTATGTGCAGTCATGCTTGAGAGACTTAAGACAAGAGGCAGACTGCTCAGTTTTTATTATTAATATTTAAAAAGAAATAAAGGGGTTTAAATATTTTATAATGGGGTATCCTTATCTGGATGGTTTCACTAAAGAGTGGAAAACATAACAAATATGGGAACACAGAAGGAAAACATCAAGAGATGGTGAAAAAGTAGTGCCCAGCAGTGGAAGATGCTGATGCTGAGGGGGAAGGAGAATATGGTGATGCAGAGGTCAGCTCTATCTGGGGCTGTAAGTTTGCAACCCACTGAAGAGGTGACTCAACTGTCTGAAGCCTTCTGTCCACAACCTGCTCCACCACATCTTCAAACAAATCCCAAAGCCCATGGTCAGTGAGGTTGCCCAGGTTGCCATGTACCAGGGTACCTACAGGACTGTTGCCACCACCCTGACCCTTTGTGAATGACCCTGGATTTGCAGAGGGTGAACGATCCCTAACCTGGGAGACACACGGCTTGGCTGCTCTGATTTTGGATCTGTAAAAAAATGAACATAAATGGGAGAAAAAGAAATGATAATCTTCTTCTTCTTTTCCCGGTTAGGGGTCACCACAGTGGATCACCTGTCTGCTCATGATTGGCAGTGAAGTTTTATGGTGCTGAGTTGCCAGCCCAGTGCCCAACCTTCCACAGAAGGAACAAACACACATGCACTCACACCTAGGGCCAATTTAGAGTGTCCAATCCACTTACAGCATGTCTTTGGGATGTGGGAGGAAACTGGAGCACTCGGAGGAAACCCACGTGACCACAGGGAGGACATGCAGACTCTGCACAGAAGGCACCCCAGCCGAGGATTGAATCAGAGAACCTCTTGCTGTGAGGCAGCAATGCTAACCACTGCACCACCGTGGCCGCCCTAAAAAAAGAAAAAGAAATGATAATAATTATTTATAAACAAGGTACGCCCACTGGACACACAGTCTCTGTTCAGGATTATCTGAGAACTATGCCTGGTTAAGTGACTTACCTTACTCAAGATAACACAGTAAGCAAATAAGGGCTTAGGGAATCAAACTCTGTGCCACTGAAAGTATAGCTTGCAACCTCAACAATTGTACCAACTGCCAGACAATAAAAAAAGGACAAAGGAATGCATAATTAAAACAAGAAAAGCAGAGAAAAAGGGGGGTAAAAAAAAAGATAAAATGCACATAATTAATTCATATATAATGTTGCACAGCATTCAATTTCTCACTTTAAAACAATTTTATTTTTATAAATCTGTATTGAAGTAAAACAGATTTATAGGTACGCATACATGGGAACAGTGATATGGGATGAGCTTATGTATACTTGGGATCAAAGTATACGATAAGTGCTTATGCACACTTGGGAACAATCACAATGATATGGGAAGTGCTTATGTACACTTGGGAACACTGATATGAGAAGTGCTTATGTACACTTGGAAACAAAGATATGAGAAGTGCTTATGCACGCTTGGGAACACTGATATGAGAAGTGCTTATGTTCACTTGGGAATACTGATATGAGAAGTGCTTATGTACACTTGGAAACAAAGATATGAGAAGTGGTTATGCACACTTGGGAACACTAATATGAGAAGCGCTTATGTACACTTAAGACCAATGATATGGGAAGTGCTTATGCACACTTGGACCAATGATATGGGAAGTGCTTATGTATACTTTGGAAGAATGAGTGCAGTGCTATTATGTTTTGATGGAGCTTACATTTTGCAGTCTACTATACCAACATAAATGATCATATCTGAACCTGATATGCATGTGTTTGTAGTATTGTACAGAAACCACCCTTTATAAATACTCAACAGCTAAAAAGTCAGTTAAAGACAGAGCACTGCACTTGCAGTAATGTACTGAATGCACTATAGGGCATCAGTTACCATCCTTTACAAATACTTGCTTGTATACATTAACAAAATTAGTTAAAGACAGAATCCTGCATTTATATATTGACTTATCTTTTACATTTGAGTGCAGTAATGTATTGAATGTAGTACAGTGCTTCAGTTACAGTCCTTTATACTTGCTAGATGTATATAAATGAAATCAGTTACAGACAGAACATTGCATTTACTACTTTATTCATGCTTTCCAATAGCTTCAACAAGTTTTGTTGGTCTCCTACTCTACTGCATCATATTATGTTTGATCTTGTCATGGGCTAGAAAGAGAAGACACAAGACAGTTGTTTAACTGTATTTCATCATTTTTTCCTTAACATTGCTGATGGAACTACTATTTGTATCAAGGCATTTTATTTATTGCTCTACGTCCTTACTATGCATTTGTTTAAATATTTATTAATATCTGAATGTTCATAATGTGCCAATCTTCCCTTTAATCCAATTAATAAATACATTGTTGCACTTTTACATGTGTGCACAGCTTCTTTTGGGGAGAAAGGTTTTGCCTAGGAAGTTTCCATAGTCTAGG
Organism: Protopterus annectens; assembly: GCF_019279795.1. NCBI lineage: Eukaryota > Metazoa > Chordata > Ceratodontiformes > Protopteridae > Protopterus > Protopterus annectens. The sequence goes on along the minus strand of NC_056732.1, from coordinate 1,609,555,643 downwards.
TTCTATTTTAAAATGTTATGGCATGTAACAGTCTGTGAATTATGTTAAGACAGAAGCTGTAAACAGAAAAGTGTAGCAATTCAAGGAAGTTTTCTGTTCCTTAGCTATACATATACGTTGGTACAATAATATGTAAGCATATAAGAGAATGATTTAAAATGTATACAGAAGTAATACAACTGGTCATTTCTCACTAAACTAGGTGCTGGTCATCAATTTGACACTGCAACCCCCACCCCCCACAATAACCTCCACTTTGACTAGGGTGTTCTGCCTGACTGAGTTCAGCAGTTGTACATGCAGTGGAAATGATTAGTAATCAGTGAGAAAATCATTTACTTTTGTGTCATGTAGTGATTTTGCATACATATTAGAAATGCAGTGTTTTAATAGTGAAGTATTGAAGTGGTACGTGTCGGCTCAGCAATGTTTCTTTACTTGGAGATTTCTGAGTGCCACTGAAGAATAAAAAATGCTGGTATTATGAACAGAAAACAGTGGTATGGATAAATCTGTTAACAAACTGACTGCTTTACTGTTGTGAATATATTTATGATAGTGCAGATATTACTAAAGCACAACTTTACTTGGCTAGACAGAGACTTTGCGTGTGTATATAATATGTAGTTTGTGCCACCTACCTTTTTATGAGGATGGCAGGCAGGTTTGCATTGCTTTGTTGTTTGACTGTTGACTACATGCAAAAGTGTTTTGTGCATGACTGTGGCACACACACACACACACACACACACACACAGACACACACACACACATATATATATATATATATATATATATATGTGTGTGTGTGTGTGTGTGTGTGTGTGTGTGTGTGTGTGTGTGTGTGTGTGTGTGTGTGTGTGTGTGTGTGTGTGTGTGTGTGTGTGTGTGTGTATGTATATATGCACAGTAATGATGTAGAATAAGGACTCAAGGCTCATAAAGGACAACTTCAGCCATGAGGAAAACTGTATCCTCATGGCAGCCCTTAGGACATATGACAAATGTCTCTTAGATAAAGGGGAACCCGAACAAGCTGAGAGGGCAAAAGCTTGGAATCAAGTCATAATTAGCATTAATTCAGTTGATGGAAGACAGCACATATTAACATAGGTTCATAGGTTCATAGATAGGTACTACGCTATCGGACCAAGGGCCTACATAAGCCTAGCCAGCAAGGTTCCATAGCTTACGCCACCCAAGAAAGTTATTTTCCTGTGCCACTGTCCAGCAGAGACACAGAAGTGATCCCCGGGGTGTATTTCCTATTTCCCATCCACTCATCAAGATTTTTCTTGAAGAGTGATAGCAAAAGAACTTTGCTTGACATAGATGGGTAGCTTGTTCCAAAGTATAGGAAGTCTCTGGGACAGGAATCTATCCCTCCAGCATGTCCTGTTTATTGTGGTGACAAGGTTTAGGTCCCTAGAGCATGTAGCTCAGAGGGATTGGGATTTCTTTAGGTGTAGCATGTCCAACAGCTCTGGGTTTGACATAGCTTTATATGTAAGGCTGAGATCACCTCGGAGTAGGCGATATGCTACAGAGGAAAGCTGGAGTTTTTTGAGGCAGTCAGTGTAGGGCATTTGTTTGAGGCCAATAATCCTCTTTGTGAGGTACTTCTGTGGCCTTTCCATCTGCTGCAGATGTCTTGTGAGGTACATTCCAAAAGGGGCATTGTACTCTATAATGGGTCTAATGAGTGATGAGTAGAGGGGAACAATGACCTCTTCTTTCCTGGATGAGAACCCTTTTATGATGAGGTGTGCCATGTAGAAAGACTTCCTGACTACTGTGGCGATGTGACTATCAAAAGAGAGGCTACTGTCCACCTGGGTCCCAAGGTCTCTTATCACGCTTTCGGTGTTCACTTGATTGCTGCCTATGTGGTAGTTCATGGGTACAGAGTTTTTACCAAAGGGGATGACACTGCACTTTTTGCATTGAGCTTGAGGTCATGGCTCTGACACCAGGCATCTGTCTCAGTGAGGCCCTTCTGTAGGATGTCCACATCATTTGGGGACTTGACTATGGCTTCTAGTTTGCAGTCATCTGCAAACTTCATTAGCCAGAGGCCTTCTGTGTTAACCTGTACTTCAGAGAAATAGATACCAAACAGGGGATGTCCCAGGATGGAACCCTGTGGTACTCCACTTGTCACTGCTTTGAGATCAGATTTGGAGTCTACAACTTTTACAGTGTGGATTCTGTCAGTGAGCCAGTTGGCAACCCATCTTGTGACGTAGGGATTTATACTTAGTTTAGTGAGTTTAGCTATAATACAAGAATGGGGGATGGTATTGAAAGCCTTGGCGAGGTCAAGATAGGCTGTGGGAACCACCTTACCCTCATCCCCGGTTTTGGTGACTGCCTCAAAGAAGTCGATCAGGTTCAGGAGGCATGATCTGCCTTTCACAAACCCAAATTGGGTAGGATCCAGAGTTTGGAGGTAACCATTGTCTTTGTTTATGAGTTCCATGATGATACGTTCCATGGCCTTGCAGACCAGGCTCGTCAGGCTAATAGGTCGATAGTTCCCGGGATCAGTGGTGGCTCCCCCTTTGTGGAGTGGAATAACTGTTGCTGTGCACCATTCAGTGGGCACAAAGCCTGATGCAAGGCTATTATTGAACATGGTGCTTAAGTGGGGAGCCAGTTCGTTCTGAAGTTCGTGTAAAACACAGCCTGGGATGTTGTCCGGTCCCATGGATGCTGTGTTTTTGGCTTTAGAGAGTGCAGCTTTTACCTGCGTAGTTGTGATTACAAGGACTCTGCATTCTTCCTGTATAGATATGGGCCCTTTAGAGGGTGAGAGGGGGGTAAAGTTGGCACTGAACCTATCTGCCAGTATGTTGGCAATATCAGTTGGTTCTGTAATTTTCGTGCCTTTGTGCTGTAACTCAGTGCAGATCTGGGTGTTGCCATCTAGATTCTTGACATAGCTATAGAATGCTTTGTGGTTGTCCTTGGATTTAGTGGTGATTTTGTTTTCGTAGCTAGCTTTGGAGGATCTTATAAGGGATCTCAGCTTCTTACTGAGGCTGACCAGGGAGCTCCTCCACTCATGGGATTTTACTCTCTTTTGCAACAGTTTCTTCCTTCTGTTGTACAGTTTGTTTATGGCAGGGGACCACCAGATTGGCTTCCTTTTTTTGGAGGATAGCATCTTGGTTCTGTTTGGGATAGCACGATCCATGCACTTGTGTAGGTGCTTATAGAGTGCATTTCTTTAGGATTCAGCAGTTGTAACTGTATTGTCCATCTGCATGGGTGTCATGAAGTTCACCACTTCTGTCTTAAGAAGCATGAAGTTGGCTTTGGAGAAATCTTTTACTGTGGTTTCCTTAATGAGGGGTGGGGGCGAGATGATATTACTTGTGAACCTCTGCTATCTCTGTAAAAAACAAAAACAAAAAAAAAATCTTGCTTTTTTCCCACTTTTCTGAGAGTTAAAAAAGTTCAGTTACAGGCTTTCTGTTCCTGAACTGTTTGAAAGTTTCTGTGAGGCCATTTTTGCTTGGGCTGAAGGAGGGTCTCTGTGTTTATCAGTGGCAGTGACTAACATTGAGCAGCTTCCCTGCCCCCCGGAGAGGTGGTTACTGACTTGAAACTGTAGTTTTATTGGCCACTAGGGGTCATTTCCATAACTCCTTCATTTGTCCTCAGAGGAGTGGTTTAGGGCAGTGACTTGTGGTTTGTTGGCCAATTTGGGTCATTTCCTGTCTTTTCCAGCCCCTGCTATAAAGCACGCTTTAGCGATTTCGCCGATTTAGCCCGATTTAGCGGAGTTGCTACTGTTGCACACTAGGGCAGCGCCCGGTTAAGCAGGTTTAAACTATTCGGGCTACCTAAAGTCCACTCTTCAAATTTTCCCTTAAAACTACCTTCCTCGAACTATACTACTGATCTAATCAGCGTATCCTATAATTAAAAAGATCATCTCTACTTGACTCCAAGTAGACTATTCTCTATCTGTTAAACGTAGCACTTGCTCCTACAGTACTTATTACCTTGATACGGCACTCTTGTAATAGATAGTACCCCAAAAAGGCAACCCCCCATTTATCGGTCACCCACGTCCCCCGGAATCTTTTTTAAAGTTTTTTGTCTATTCCTTCTAGCATGTCGAGGGATCAGTTGCTAGTGTCCTCTCCTGCTCAGCTGGTGAACCTGGGAATATTGAGGCAATGTTACAATTGCCTCATGTACACAGACAACCCTCTCCTCCTCCCACAAAACACAAATACATGCGAGAGATGCAACTATATGGCCAAACTGGAGGCTGAGCTCTCTCAACATAGGACTGGCAAGACCAGTCAGGAGGAGAAGGTTACCACACACACTATAGACCCAGTCTCACATATTACCATTACAACCTCAAATCATACACAAAAACACACAAAGACATACTCGGAGGCTCTGATCAAAAATCTACCAAAACAGCAGAGGCCACCAAAGCAGACACCCAAACAACCACCACCTCAGAACACAACACCTGCAACACATAGACCTCACAGTCAGAGTGTCAAACAGTCACAGCCCTTAAGGCCAAACACAATGCCAGACACACTAGTCATTGGTGACTCCATAGTCAGACACACTGACGTCCCGCTCACCAGACTGAGTAAGGAGAAGGTCACAGTAAGCTGCCTGTCGGGCGCTAGAATCCGCCACATAACGCAAGCACTCAGGTCTCTCAACAGCAGGTACAAATATGATTCAGTCATTGTCCACGCTGGTGTAAGCGACCTGAGACGTACCTCCTTGGACTACATGAAAAGAGACATTGAGGAGCTCTCTGATTATGTAGCCCAGACAGGTATGACCCTGACCTTGAGCAGTATCCTACCTTCACCAAGAATGATGCCACAATACAGAGATAAGATGATCAGCTTTAACAATTGGCTTAAACACTGGTGTCATTCAAAGGGGATCCAGTGTCTGTCTGCCTGGGATGACATGCTGGACAAGCCACGCTGCTTCGCAAGGGACGGCTTGCACCTGTCACCCCTGGGATTCCGGATATTGGCAAAGGCTCTTGCCACCCCCATAGTGCCTTTTTTAGGCAAGGCTCAAATTCTAAACCTACCACCCTAGAACACAAAAAAGGAAAAAAACTAAGGGTAATGCTGCTCAATGCCGGAAGTCTAAATCTCAAAATGCACGCACTCGAGGCCCTTCTCAGTATGGAGAACATCGATGTCTGTGCTGTGACAGAAACCTGGTTCAAGGCTCCTGAGAGCACCCCAGCGCTATCAGGTTTTACCTCATATCATGCGTTCGCCCCAAAATCTGGACAATACCAAGAAAGGGGGGGGGTATCCATATTCATCAAGGACACCCACACCTCAAGACTGGTGGCAACGCACGATGCATCGGAGACCATCCAGGTGCAATTAACCATAGGCAAGACTGCTCTGCAAATTGTAGCATGTTACAGGCCACCCTCACAAACTCAGGAACCTCACATGGCCTTCCTGAAAACACTAGAGGGGATAAATGTATCACCAAACACCATCATACTAGGTGACTTCGATTACCCTAATATAGACTGGGAACACTACTCAAGCCCAAACACCCTAGCCCAAAAGTTACTGGAATTCATAAACTCAAATGCCATGGAACAACTAGTCACCATCCCCACAAGAGGAGATAACATACTTGATCTCATCATCACGAACATGGGAGCACAATGTTCAACACCGGAGGTGTACCCCTCACTGGTGAGATCAGACCACAAACTAATCTCGCTGGAGGTCCTCATCCCACCCCCACCTGAAATAAAAAAGACCACAGTAAAGAACTTCTCAAAAGCCGACTTCACACTTCTAAAGACTAGTGTGATCTTTAAGGCCCCGAGCGGAAAACAGTACTCAAGCCGCTGAATCACTTACAAATGCCTTCTACCAGCACCTGCAGGACTGCATGGATAAGGCAATCCCAAGCAAAACAAAGACTCTTTGTACCAAAGGCAAGCGTCCAGTCTGGTGGACCCCAGCCATAAACAAACTCTACAACAAAGGAGGAAGCTACTACAAGATAGAGCAAAATCCTTAAAAGGTAAGACACCCTTGATCACTATAAGTAAAAAACTTAGAGCTCTCATAAAATCATCCAAAGCAAATTTCGAGAGAAAAATAGCTAAAGACTCAAAAGACAATCATAAGGCCTTCTTTAGCTATGTTAGAAACCTGGGAGGAAACTCCCAGATATGCTCAGAGCTAGTTCAAAATGATGTGAAGATTACTGATCCTACAGACATTGCCAACATACTGGCTGACAGGTTCAGTGCAAACTTCTCCCCCCCCCAAAAGGAGAGATATCTATACCAAACGATTGCAGCCCCCAAACATCTCCAGTGCCCAAGTGAGAACTGCTCTCTCCAAAGCAAAAACACAGCATCCATGGGACCTGATGGTGTCCCCGGCTGTGTGCTCCATGAACTCAATGAGGAATTAAACCCACAGCTAGGACAGCTGTTTAATCAAAGTCTTACCTCTGGATACGCACCCAGGGAGTGGCGCACTGCAACTGTGGTACCACTTCACAAAGGCGGTGCCTCCACCGACCCTGGAAATTACCGGCCCATTAGCTTGACAAGCCTTATCTGCAAAGCCATGGAGAGGATCATAATGGACCTCATAAATAAAGACATAGGGAATTTGCAGACTTTGGATCCAACCCAGTTTGGCTTTGTCAAAGGCAGATCATGCCTTTTAAACTTGGTTGACTTTTTGAAACAGTCACCAAAGCCATTGATGAGGAAAGGCAGTCCATACAGCCTACCTCGATCTGGCTAAGGCCTTGATACAATACCCCATTCGGGTATCATTGAAAAACTCATCAGCTTAAATGTCAACCCATACATCACAAGATGGGTTGCAAACTGGCTGAGTGACAGAACCCACAGGGTCTGAGCTGCTGGCGCCATGTCAGACTCAAAGCCTGTCACAAGTGGTGTCCCACAGGGCTCAGTCCTGGGCCCACTCTTGTTTGGCATCTACTTTTCCGAAGTACAAGCAAACACAGGAGGGTTATGGCTGACAAAGTTTGCAGATGACTGCAAACTGGGCGCCATAGTAGAAAACACATCTGACACAGATATCCTTCAGAAGGGTCTCACAGAAACGGATAACTGGTGCCAGAGCCACGGCCTAAAGTTAAATGCCAAAAATGCATAGTCATACCCTTCGGGAAAAACAAGGTTACCCCTAGCTACCAAATAGGTGGCAATCCACTGAGCACAGAAGAAGTTATCAGGGACCTGGGGACCCAGGTTGATAGTAGTCTGTCATTCGACACCCATGTAGCTAAAGTAGTTAGGAAGACCTTCTACATTGCCCACCTTATCATGAAGGGATTCTCATCTAGATCAAGGGAGGTCATAGTCTCCCTTTACTCATCACTCATCAGACCAATGATTGAGTACAATGCCCCATTCGGAATGTATCTGACCCGACACTTGCAGCAGCTGGAGAGGCCACAAAAGTTCCTCACCAAAAGGATAAAGGGTCTCAAAATCTGTCCTATGCTGCCCGACTGAAAGAACTCCAGCTCTATTCAGTCGCTTACCGCTTGCTCAGAGGTGACCTTTGCCTAACATACAAGGCCATGTCAAACCCAGATTTGATGAATATGCTTCACCTCAAAAATCTAGATCCATCAGAGCCACAAGGGCGGAGACTTAAACCTTGACACGGCTATTAATAGGACGTGCTGGAGGGATAGATTCATCACCCAAAGACTCCCTATGCTGTGGAACAAAATCCCGGTACATGTGAGGCAGAGCACCTCGCTGGCCTTGTTCAAGAGAAATCTTGACCAATGGATGGGAGATCGCAGATATACCCCAGGGATTACCTCAGTGTCACTGCTCGACAGAGGCACAGCAAAATAATGGGTATAGTTCCCCATACTAAAGGGGTGGCGTAAGCCACAAAACGATGGGCTAGGCTTGTAAATGCCCTCGGGCAGATAGCCTAGTATGAACCTATGAACCTATGAACCTATGTGGATATCAAGGGTGATAAGCTTATGGTCAGATCGGACCAACGAGGAGTTGACTTCAGGTGTGGAACACCGGCCACTCATGTTGGTAATGACTAGGTCTAGGATATTGTTGCCCTTGGTGGGGGTGTGGATAAGTTGATCTAGGGCATTGGAGTTTATGAATTCCAGAAAGCATTGAGCTAAGGAGTTGGTACACAAGTAGTTTTCCCAGTTAATGGTGGGGTAGTTGAAGTCGCCCATTATTAGGGTGTTTGGTTGAACCTTAATATTTTCCAGTACATCAAGAAAAGAGGAGTAGGAATCCTGGGGCATGGTGGGGGATCTGTAGCAAGCTACAATTTGGATTGCAGTTTTGCCCAGAGTTAGTTGCACTTGGATAACCTCGGATGCATTATGCTGAGCAACTAGCCTGGAGGTGTGGATATCCTTAATGAATATGGACACACCTCCTCCTTTGGTGTTTTGGTCCAGGTTACATGGCCGAAATGTGTGGTATGAATTATAGCCTGGTAGTGCAGGAGTGCTCTCTGGATCCTTGAACCCAAGTCTCAGTCACTGCACAGATATCGATGTTTTCCATTTTTGGGAGTGCCTCGAGTGAGTGCATTTTGAGATTTAGACTTCTAGCATTGAGTAGCATTACTCTCAGTTTTTGCTTGCCTTTTCCTGTTATGGTGGTGAATTTGTTATTTGAACCCTGCCTAAAAAAGGCACTATAGGGGCAGCAAGAGCCTTAGCCAGTATCCAGAATCCCAGGGGCGACAGGTGCAGGCCATCTGTGGCAAAGCATCATGGTTTGTCGACCATGTCATCCCAAGAAGACAGATACTGGATCCCCTTAGAATGACACCAGAAGCTTAGCCAATTGTTGAAGTCAAACATTTTGTCCTTGTACTGTGGTATCATTCTGGGCGATGGCAGAATGCTACTCAGGGCTAGGGTAATACCTGCCTGGGCTACAAGATCGGAGAGCTCTTCCATGTCTCTTTTCATGTAGTCCTGGTAGGTACATCTCAGGTCATTCACACCAACATGGACAATGACTGAGTCATATTTGTACTTGTTGTGGAGTGACCTGAGTGCGTGGGTTATGTGGCGGATCCTGGCACCCGACAGGCAGCTGACAGTAACCTTCTCCTTGTCTAGCCTGGTGATTGGGACATCAGTGTGCCTGACTATAGAGTCACCTATGACTAGTGTGTTGGGTACATTGTTTTGCCTTCTTGGCTGTGGTTGAGTGACACCCTGAGTCTGTGGGCTATGTGTCATTTGGGTTGTGTTGGGGGATGGAGGTTTCTTGCATTTCTGCTTTGGAGGTCTCTGTTGCTTAGACAGATTATTATTGAGAGCCTCAGCGAATGTTTTTGTGTTACTATGTGTGGATTTTGGTGGTGTAGATTTAGTAAGACTATGTGATGAGTGCGGTGTGGTGCAAATGTTTACCTTCTCCTCATGATTGTCAAGTTCAGTCTTGGTTGGAGAGAGCTTTACCTCCAGTTTGGCTAGATAAGTGCATCTCTCACAGGTTGTAGTGTTGGGTGGTAGGAGGAGAGGGTTGTCTGTGAACATGAGGCAAATTCTACATTGCCTCAAGATGCCCAGATTCATCAGATAGACAGGAGAGAACACTGGGAGCTGACCCTTAGACATGCCTGAATAAAAAACTATTTTCCTCTAGATAACTGAGGAAAGTGAGTACAAGAGCTGTTTTTCTCTAAGCAAGTGAGAAAAGTAAGTACACAAACTGTTTTCCTCTAGATAATGAGGAAGATTGAGTGCTATAGTAATTAGTAGCTTATTTAGTGCTTACAAGTTCTGAACAAGTGCTGAGCATGAATAAGCAAATTTAAGTGATAAAACTAAGAATCTGTATCTGCACTAGATGAGTTACAGGACAGAAACAAGTGCAAATGCAGGCTTTCAAATTAGAAAGTTGAGAGAGATGGAAGATTGCCCAAATGGCCAATTAACTACAATTTCTGGGCCAGAACCACTTCTTATGTACAGGTTACCTAGTGCTTACCACTCCCACTGATAAGCTAGAAGGCTTCCCTCCAACACAGAAAGGCTTGGGGGGACACAGTGCAAAAAGATTGCAAATGATATGTTAGGGCATGCTACATGCAAGGCAAGACAAATGACCTGTACTAGTGGCGGCTGCATCAAATATCCCTTTAATGGCAGATGAGGAAGTCCTCCTCTCCATCTATGGAGATGACTATCACACAAAAGATTATGGCACTGGAATAGCCTATGACAGCAACACAGAGAGAAAGAGAGAAGGGGGAGACAAAACAAAGAAAACATGGTTTAGGGTTGGGAGGGTGGCCTAATGGTTAAGGTGTTTGCCTTACAAACACAAGGTGCAGGGTTTGAATCTCAAAAGGGATAATCGGCTAGGCTTAAAATGGCTCGCAAGGGCAGTTAACTTAGTAATAATCTATGAATTTATGAACCTAAGTATTCAGGAATACATTCACCATGAATAACTACTTAAATAAAATAGAAAAAAGGGAGCAAAATATTTCTCCACTTCCCAACAAGATGACCACTGGGCATCCTACCATGCAGGAAGAAGTGATAGAGTGAGCTAGTGTTCCAAATATTGTCATCATGTATCTGCCAGGATATTGGGTAGGGACACTGGTGTTGCACCCCCATGCATCACAAACTACCTTGCAATTGATGGAATGGTAACCCTTCCTATTGTGGTACCTCTCCCTACATAGACCAGATGAGGCCCTAATTGCAACATGGGTGCAATCTATTTGCACTGAGTACCTCAGTAAAATGTGCCATCCCATAAAAGGCACTCATAGTCCTGGCCCATTCGTAAGATGACTTCAGTAAATAGATGTACTGATCCACACAGGTGAAAAGTACATCCAGGACCTGCTGCAGTATCCTCAAGGCAGAAGCCTGTGAGATACGCAATGTGTCCCCAGTCTGTTTCAAAAAAATCCCTGTAGCAAGTATAGTGAGGGCTAAATATACCTTAGTATCCACGGGGATAGGAAGTCCATGCATTTCTCCATTACCCCTATAGGGGGTCATACATGCTAACTAAGACCTTTATAGTATCCCTTTACACTTGAAACTTATTAAGTATCTCCTGATTATTAAAATTATAGTGAGTTATTCTCCACTTATATCTCCACCTGTTTGGCTGGCAAACACTGCTGGGTGCAAGCTGTTTTGGCTAGGCCAAGGAAACAGCAAGGCTAGCAGCACATGAGGACATCTTTGAGGATTGCAAAGTAGATGGAATAGGTGAGACTCCTGTTTATATAACATATCTGTGGACAGTGCAGAAAAGCAGGAAAATTTCATTATGAATTGCAAATAGGTGAGAGAATGCTTCATTGGCACATGTTGTTTTACATAATTTCTTACTTATATCTCATGATGACTTCATTTACTTATACCTGTTTGCAACAATTGCACATTAGCATAAGTGGCATCTATGAATTGCAGCTCACCTGTGCTCATTCGCAGACAGCGCCGATAGCCTTATGTGCTATGACTATGAAAACCACCCCATACTTTTGAGAGGTAGTTGTATATGTCTTGGCAGTTATTGCTGGAGAACCACATTAATTAGGTTAATAGCATGAAAGAGAAAGTCTTCTATAGTCACGTTTTGTGAGATATTCTTAATAAAGATGGAGAAGATTAGAGGTCCAAGAACTGATCCATAAGGAACACCTGCATTCATTTCTTCTGAGGACTTCATAGGTTCATAGGTTCATGGGTTCATAGGTGTGTGCTAGGCTAATGGCCCTGGAGCCTTTACAAGCCTAGCCCATAAATGTGCCCTAGCATCCTGCCACCCAATGTTAGTTCCCATTGCCTCTGTCGAGTAGAGCCACTGGAGTGATCCCCAAGGTGAACTTTCTATTACTCATCAACTCATCAAGATGTCTCTTGTAGAGGGCCAGCAAGGTGCTTCTCATTGACATGTATGGGAAGTCTATTCCAGAGTATGGGCAGTCTCTGAGTGAGGAACCTGTCCTTCAAGCATGTTCTATTGATTGTGATAATGAGGTTGAGGTCTCTGGAGTGTGTGGTGCAGAAGGACTGGCATTTCTTTAGATGTAGCATTTCTAACAGAGCTGAGTCAGATTTGCTTTGTAAGTCAAGCAGAGATTGCCTCTTAGTAGGCGATATGAGACAGAGAAGTAGGAGGATTGGAGGAGACAGAGTAGGATGGATTGGTGATTTACCCTGATATGGTAGGCTAGGAGATATTGTTGGACTGAGTGAAGTGTTACCCTAACTGGCTGGTTTGTACTATACATTTTGGCAAATGGATAGCCTTATCATATGTTAGTTACATTCATGCCACATTGTTTTACAAGTTACTGTTGTAATTACATTTGTGCAGCACTGTTTTGAAGTTAACATTGTGTTATACCATAAAAAGTTTTCAATAATTCCCAGCCTAGATGTGTTGTGTGTGTGATGTCCATCTTGAATGCATTTACATAACACCATTTGCTTCATGGTAATACCACAAGCATTAATCCATAATTATAGGGTTACCTCCTGCCCTAGTTTTTCTTGAATTGAGAGCATACTTCTCAACGGTACTGATTTTTGCAAAATGTCCAGGTTTTGGCCTCATATTTTTGGTCCATTTTCATAAAATTGTGGTTTTCTGGCAAATTAGTGGTAAATCATTAAAGACTGAAGTTAGAAAATAATGACAGACATTTGAGCTTCAGATTACATATGTTTCAGAAAATTCATGCTAATACAAAACCTGTTATTCTATCAAATTTCTAAGTTTGTAAGAGCAATATTTAAAAATTGTCCCTGTTTTTGGGTTATTGTCCCACTTTCATTTATGACTTTGTCCAGATTTCTTGCTCTAAGAGGTTGAGAGGTATGACTGAGAGTGCTGCCTTGTAAAATATATAAAAAACAGCAAATGTCTTCATATTTTATTTTAATTCAGTCACTCCAGCGGAGTTCTGGAGGTGTGTACCCATAACCCCCAATGACTGTATCCTGAGGTTTTTCACAAAAATAAGTTACGGCCCCATATTTCAAATAAATGTTCATGTATCTAAAGCCATATGGGTTACTAAAGAATTGTAAATCACAAATTGTTCAGCATAAACAAAACTTTACAGTGTTAGAATTCATTAGATTCTAACTGGATTTTATAAGACATAAACATGGCAAATATTAATTTTGTAATATTTTGTTAACAACTTAAAATATCTCAATAACCCACTCAAGCTTCACATATTCTGTTATCAGCATGTGTTCATCCATTTGTGAGTTTTCATATGAGACAGTCGCACAGCAGATAGAGTTGTCGCCTTACAGCAAGAGGTTCCTTGTTCAATTCTCAGCTGGGGTGCTTTCTGTGTGGAGTCTGAATGTCCTCCCTGTGTTCGTGTGTGTGTTTTTCCTCCTGGTGCTGCAGGTTCCTCCCACATGCAGTAGGTGGATTGGATGCTTTAAATTGGCTATAATTGTGTGTGTGTGCGTGTGTGTGTGTGCGTGCGTGCGTGCGTGTGTGTGTGTGTGTGTGTGTGTGTGTGTGTGTGTGTGTGTGTGTGTGTGTGTGTGTGTGTTTGCAAGTGTGTGGTGTAGAAGAACTATCACAGCAGGGATAGCCACCTAGCAGTGTAAACCTTGGCTCTAGATAATTGTCACTGTTGGGGTGACACCCCAACCCCATGTGCAAAACTGGGAAAAAGGGATTGTGGATGGATGGGCTATGTAGTTATGCCTGTGTTACCTGGTTGTTGAGATATTTAGAAAAATATGAACATTAAGACAATGTAATTAAGAATGTAAACAGCAATTATTATCTCCTAAGCATCACCAGACAGAAATCAAATATCAAGGCACTTGTGCTGTGCATCATATAACCTTTAAGAAAAATATGTTTAAATAGCCTGCATGTAACACTGGTTCATCACCAGACAGAAGTCAAATATCAGTGCAGTTGTTCTGCGTATCATATAACCTTTAAGAAAACATGTTTCAATAGCTTGCATGTAGCATGGGTTTTGTACTCTCATATGCATTTCTCAAGTAATCCCTTTGGGATGTTCCTTTGCTAAGTAACATCATATTACAACATCTGATTCCTAACCATTTCAGACTAATGACCTCCTACTTTGTCTTCTAAGTATAATTTCCCAGGCAATGTAAGAATAGTTCTTACTATTCTTGCAAGGCTACCTGACAACACAGTCTTGCATTTATAAATATACACATTTCCATGAAAAATTAATTACTTTTTTGTTTGTCTGACTAATTAAATGAGCAACGAATGCATCAGTAATATGTTGTGCTGATTAAGTTACAATAACCACACCTCAGCACAGTCTCCAGAGACATTTACATGTATTAATGTCTTTCATTGGTCATCTTATTTAAGCATTTTTGTTACTTATCTAATTTTCATCAAACATATGTCTGTACTAGGCCACAAAGCATTTGCTTTCAGGAAATAAATGGGTACGCAATCCTTACAAAAAGTCAAAATAGGTTATAGTCATGAGACTGAGAAATATTAATAAACATATTTTAGTTATGAATAAAGTGCCATCCTGAAAAAATAATCCATTTGTTAAAATTAAAATTAAAGTACCATGATACAAGACTTGTAGCATGGCATAAGTAATTGAATACCAAGAGTTGTTCTAGATTCTACAAAATTATAAAGACAGGAAGCCGCTTGAGTTGTGTCTATCCATGTAAACTACTTTAACAACTCCTGAAGAACTGCAGCTTTGTCATACAGCCTTATGTTTATTATAGAAGCCATTATATAGTTTTGCCCAAAATGAAAGACAGTGTAACCAACTCAAGGTACTAGTTAAATTATACATAAGGCAAACTCTTAAGTGGGGAAACAGCTTATCAAAATTATTCAGGATATGATTTTTAATGGTGGAATTGAGTGTAATGCTAGTAATAAACCATGAAATCTAATTTAAAAAACAACTTAATAGATAAATGGAGATTTTTTTGAAATCTAAATTAAAAGACCTATCTTTTGTGAAAAGTGAATAGTTCATTGTATAGTTGTTGTGTCTTTCGGTTTTTCCTAGTTAACTCCGGTCCGCTAATGATTGGCAGTAGATTTTTACATGCCGAGTTGCCGGCCCTGACGCACAACCTTCAACGAAGGTACGCCCTTTCACGCATGTCTCCACACAGAAGACGCTCTAGCTGAGAATTGAACAGGACATCTTACTGTGAGGCGACAATGCTACCACAGCACCACCACCGCAGTAGTTCATTATATAGTAATCATAAAAAATCTTTTTTTAATAAAAATAACAAATCACAATTGTAGACCTGGGACTGGATTCAGTAATGTATGTGCGGTGTTCCAAAGGGTACTGTCAAAATGTTTGCTTTGTGTAAGGCACTGAATGGTTACAAATACATAAAGCAAGAGGATGTCAGCACAGAAAGTGCCACAGAGAAGGGAAATGGAGAAATGGATCAAAAATCCAAAGTGCAGTAGGCCAGGAAATACAAAGAATGTGCCATGCGTGAAACATGAGGAATGTGTCATGCATGAAACATGAGGAATGTGTCGTGCATGAAATATAAGGAAAGTGTCATGCATGAAATATGAGAAATTTGCCATGCAGGAGTTGTCAAAGTCAGCAGAGAATACTATAAACTGTTGAATAAGGTGTACATATTTGCTGAGAGACAGAATAAATGTTCAGGACTAGTTATGTCAAGCTACACTGCATCCATGGAAACATAAAATAAGAACATGTACCCAATGCATCGATGCTTACTCATAGTAGAACAAGTTGAAAAATTAAATAAAACCTAATAGGAAAACTATGGTTGCCACAATGGGCTGTTGGAACAGAATTCTGACTTTAGCTAGGGTTCAGTTAGTGGCCCTACTGCAGGATGGGCCAACTCATGTGGGAGAGGAGTGAAGGGGCTGTGCCCGCTCTCCTGTTGTAGAGAGAAGGGAAGGGGTGCTTGTCTGAGAGATGCATACTTTAAGTGAGATTCCCAGCTGAGACAAGGAACCTCATGAAGGTTTTACTACAAGGAGATATTGAACCTCAAGAGCTGCAGGTCGAAAAGAGACAAGTTTGCTGTGTGGAGTGTCAGTTCGGCAAATGTTTGATATCTATCCAACATTGACAGAAAGTGGAGAAGGTCACTAGCTAAAGAAATGTTCACCCTTTTTTTCAGAAAAGCAGAAAGGGCCACTGAAATTTGAATAAAAAAATGCCAAATAATTTAAATCAAAAAGTAATTTATTTAACAATGTATAAACACTCTCCCTAAACTTTTTAAAGGACGACTACACCATAAGCATTTCATCTATACAGAGTATATTTTCCCTGCTATATAATGATACACACATCCATTTGAAGTAAAATATGACTTAGGGGTTTCCCCCCATTCTATAGCATTTCTATCCTAGTCAGCCTTCTCAATGTACAACATGTCTGTCTGGATATAACGAAATTTTATTTTACTTTCTTCAGAAACTTGTCTTCTGGGCTCTTATATTATATTGCACAACACAACTTAAGGGTTTTGTACCACATATTAAATTATTTGCAACCTTTTTTTTTTCTTTTTCACCCACTGGAATCATAAATGAGACTGTAGGGATTCACAGCTTTTTTAATTTGTTTAAATGTCAAGAAACCGGATACCACAGTCCATACCTCTCGACCTCTTAGAGCAAGAAATCTGGACAAAGCCATAAATAAAAGTGGGGCAAAGGCCAAAAATAGTGACAATTTTTAATATTGCTCTTACAAACTTAGAAAGTTGATAGAATAACAGGTTTTGCAGTAGCACTGATTTTTCTGAAAGATATGAAGTCTGAAACTCAAATGTCTGTTATTATTTTCTGACTTCAGTCTTTAATGATTTATCACTAATTTGCCAGAAAACCACTATTTTATGAAAAATGGACCAAAATATGAGGCCAAGATCTGGACATTCTGCAAAAATCTGTACAGCTGAGAGGTATGTACCACACAAAAACCTAAAAGTTTAAAAGGATTGTTTCTTATAGCTAATTGATTCTTATAAGGGCTTTGCCAAAAAATGAATTTAAGAACTATTTTGTACATAAACTTGAATGGGCTTATTGCAGTATTTTTAAAATATGACAAAAACATACACCTCCTTTGATGTAGCCAGATATACACCATCTGCCCGATTCAATAAAGCCTACACAGTCCATTTACACTGTGCACGCTTCACGGTAGTGTGTTTTGGATTCATTAAGTGGCTCTACACAGTGTGTAGAGCTGTGCACAGCTGCACAAACAAGGTTACCACAGCGGCATGCTAATTACAGCATAAGCAGCTGAATTGTGTACTAATCATCCAGTCCAAGAGGGAGGAGCTATTCAACAAGCAATAAAGAAATTGTGTAGACTCAGTGCTGGTGCTCCCTGTGAATTCCAAAACCTATTGGAATACAACCATGGAAAGGAGTTTACACAGAAACAATGTTAGGGTCTGCTGTTGCTTTAATTCATGTGTATGTACAACAGGCTGAAGTCTATGCTGCTGCTGCTGCTACTAGACCAAGGCCAAGTAGGAGAAGAGTTTTCAGACCCCGGCTGACCCTGGCAGCCTACATGATTTGGAAATTGTTGAGAGCTACAGGGTGGATAGAGACACACTACAGAAACTCTGCAACTGTTGTCATCCTCAACTCAGAGCCAGGACAAACCAAGGGGAACCCATCCCTGTGGAGATAAAGGTATATGTAGAACTTAGAATCTTAGCTACAGGTTCCTTTCAGAGACCAACAGGGGACATTCTGGGGTATGACAGGCTTCAGCAAACAGGATCCTCCATCAGTTTCTGAATGCTATGCTCCAACATGACAGTGACCACATATATTTTCCCCATACTCCTTAGGATAGGCCCAGAAATAGGTAGGAGTCTTAGCTTGTAGCACCTTACCCTAAAGTACTGGGTGCTATAGATTGCACACATATAGAAATTAAGGCAACACCTAGGGAACAGGGAAGGCTTTACATTAATAGAAAGTACTTTCATTCTATTAAATACCAAGTTGTGTGTAATGCCAGGGGAACCATCTTGAATGTTTGTCTCCTCACCTTCAGTTTTCCTAGCTACATGGTTGCCTTTTTACGGCATAGATTCAGGGCTGTTAGCATCATGAAGATTCACATCAGGTGTGACCTCATTAGAATTGTTGAATCCCAAATTCTTGGCTCCATGTAGCTGATGTAAACATAGTGCAGGCTCTCCCTCAGTGTTTGTTTTTAATAGATTACAACTGTGAACAACTACTGGTTGGGAGAAGGAAAACACAACAGCACTGCAGGCTACCCTACATCCACTTGGTATGCCAGGTTAGACTTGCAAGTTGTTATATGTAAGGTTGGAAATGTAATAAGCAGCACACAGTTCTCATGTTCTGTTCATTAACATCCAACCTCCCCTTCATTTGTTGGTAACTGCATATGATTTTATTGTCATTTAATATCCTCACACATTTTAAGGCCAATAATATAGAATGCCTTACAGACTGCATGTCTCAAATTGCTGGTCAGATAAGAGAAAAATGACCAACAAACACAGACAGGTAAGACAAAGCTGTATATTTGCAAGCAAAAATCATAACTGGTTGTGTGATCACTTAATACACAGCATCCAAAAATAATAAATGTGCAAATAACAGTTGTATGCTGTCATTTTACTGTAGGTGATGTTGCAGTTGACTCTATATAGAATGATTTCAGCCCCTTGCTGCAAAGATGTTTGTGTGGCAAACAGGGATGAGGCACCCTTCCTGTGTTCTGAAAGTACCCTGGAGTGAGAGTTCAAATCCATATCTATGTAGAAATATCTCATGTGAACCAACAATTCTTAGTGTGCATGTAATAGATTGATTTTTTTGGAGGATCAGTGTTTGTGTGATTTGCTGCTTAGTACAATCATAGGAAATGGAGGAAATGAATGTCAGGTTTGGTTGTGCTTGTCTCGTTTCCACAAAGCATGGCAGTGTGCAAACCAGACAACTGGCCCACCCAGAAAACAGACAGAACTCCTGCAGACAGGACCCAGACAGCCAGTAATTGAAACCAGATACATTTAATTAATTCTGATGTGCACCACTCAAACTGGCTAAGCAAAATTGTGAGGTGGTTAACACAGAGACCTTAAGAATGATTCGTACATTACAGAATGTAATGTAACTAGTCCTGTGGCAGCAGGTATAAGTATAGGGCTAGAATGCAGATGGTCCTGGGTTCTAGCACAGGGTGTGCGACCTTTTTTCTTACTCTTGTGACAGTGCAGTTTATAGCAATTTACTGATATAGACAAGTATTATTTCAATAGTCTTGTGGTAACAGGTGTAAGTGTAGGACTGCTATATACATGGTCCTGGCTTCTAATACAGGATATTTCATAAACATTTACTGTTGTTCCACTTCCCATTATATTCACTCTCACTTATAATGATTTAGCTAGTGGAGCTGATATGAATTATATGTATGAGGGATGAGACACAATTACTGTATTTTCAGGTGTATGACTGAGGGTATATTGTGTTCTGTAGTTCTTTAAACATAATTCTGCTATCTCGACTTGTATGGGCTTCACAATTACATAAGACACATACACAATTGGATCTATATCCAATTACCTTGTCAGGTCACACACATACATGAGTAACAGCTCATACTTTTACCTGTATTTATGGATGATTCCTGACTACATCTGAACAACACTTCTTGTATGGCAAAGGTGGAAAATCAATGCTGTAGAAGAAAATGTTTTGTCCCTTATGCCTAGGTTTGAATCCCACAGTGTAAAAATCCATTTTCTCAGTGTATAAAGGTAAAAAAAAATAGTGTCGGGTCATTACATTTATGCCCCCAGTGCATGTCTGCAAACCTAACTCACCTAACAGTTAGCTTCCAATTTAAAAATATATATTTCCAGGTTACATCAGTAGACACCCCCCAAACTAAGGTCAAGTGTCAGATTAACCCTCCAGTTGCAATTATTTAATTTGTCCCTGCTTGGCACTGCTGCTCTCCACTTAACATTGCGCATACTTGTTGCTCAGGTTTTGCACTACTAGTAAATGTGATACTGGAATTGGCTGGAAAGCATCAGTCTCCATTACTCTAGTTCTTCTGGTAGACATGGCTGGTGTTAGATGGGAAGGTGCCAGATTCAGGGCAGAGAGGCAGGGTGTCCAAGAGTCCAGGATATTTACTGAACTCCTGGCAAAGCACCACAGCCAAAGGCTTCTGCAGGGGTACTATTCTGGCTCCAAGTACATGTCTGGGGCATGGAAAAGTTTGGCCCAAGCTGTATACAGTGCCACTGGTATCCCACACACTGGATAGCAATGCAGGCATCATTTTAATGCCCTACACAGGAGAAAAAGGGATACTCTCAACCATTTGTTGGAGGAATTTAAGACTGCAGACATCCCACAGATGTGTTAGTATGAAATTACGATAGTACTTGTAAGACTTAGAATGTTTAATATAGGCAATACTGGTATGCATAATGCTCTACTGTTCTTTTTCGTTCTTTCCCCAGCTGCCACTGAGCATAAGTTCAACTCACAGGCTCATGTTGCTTGATTGGAGGGACTGAGGGAAGCAAGTGGTATGTATACAGTAGAAGAAAAGTGTTATTATAGCATTAAAAGTTAAAGATAGCTTTTTTGGTATTTTATAGAAATGTATCAAATTGAGCATGCATATCTGAAATGTAAAAGCAAGTATGCATGCATTAGTCTGTAGCACAAACCAGTTGTAAGAACCCAATATTAGACTGTAGTCAGAGGTTGTGGGTTCAAATGCTACAGTTCACAACTATATAATAGTGTTATTTCTTCAACAATATTTACATTAAATTAAAAACTTTATACCAGTGGCAGAAATGCCCTGCTGTAACCTGTAATCTGTATAACTGGAACACATGTATGTGCAATGTATGCACATTTCAAGGATTAGTGTCAGTAGTCTGTACTATAGTGTGTATCTGGTAGGATGTATACTTAAATGTAATATTTCAGATAAAATAGTATTAATGCATTGTATGTCACATATGATAGTACTAATTTTAGCTCTTTTTTTCTCTCACCCGAACCCTTATCTCTCTTTTTTTTTTCTATTATGTACCGTCAAAATGTCTCCATGTCATCAATGTGTACCACATCACTAAATGTTACACAACACAGTGAGGTAGGCCAGCCCCAGTGGGATCAGCCTACCCCTGCTCCACTGGCTCCAGCACTGATGCCCATCATGTTTGGGAGCCAACCTGGCAGCACTGCCTCTGCTACCCCTGCACTACTTGTGGCCTCAGGTAATACTGTCCCGGAAGCCATGGCAGAGGTAGTGATTTCATCACCCACAGTGAGTTGCCTGCAATGGTGCCTAGGGTCATGTACCACACCTTTGGTGTACGCCTACACCTGATGGAGAGGTTGCTATCCTTCATGGTCCATAGGAGGACAGAATACACTGTTAAAGTTGGGGACTGCACCTCCAGCACTAGACCACTTACCAGTGGAATACCACAAGGATCTGTGCTGGACCCTCAACTGTTTGGAAACTATTTCTCTGAAGCCCAGGCAAAGGTAGATGGCCTGTGGTTTACCAAGCTTACAGAAGACTGTTAGCTGGGAGCTGTCATATAGAATCCCCCAAAGATGTTAACCTATTACAGAAGGGGCTGTTTGCTGCCAAAGTCCCAGACTGAACCTTAAAGCAAAAATGCCTCATTATCCCTTTTGCATTGAAGTACCCCTGCTAATTATGATATACATAGCAGCCCTCTAAGCTCAAACACAGTGTTTCAAGACTTAGGAACATATGTTGAAAGCAATCTACACTCCAATCACTATGTGTCCATAGTGGTGAGACACACATTCTATATTGCGCACCTCATAAATAAGGCCATCACATCCAAGTCCAGGGAGGTCATAGCTCTGCTGTGCTCTACCTTTATCAAACCACTAATAGAGTACAATGCTCCCTTCTGTCTGTACCTCACCAGACACCTGCAGCAACTGGAGAAAACACAGAGATTTGTGACCTGGAGAATCCAGGGCCTCCAAAACATGATATCCATGGAAAGGCTGAAAGACATGTCACTGTACTCGGTATCATGCAGGATGCTGAGAGGTGATCAATGCCTGTCTTACATCTGCAAATCAAATGGGACAAGAATAACTTGCTCCAGGGATCTCAACCTAGCCTGTGACATAAGCAGAGCATGCTGGGGAGACAGATATATCTCCCAGCAATTGTGACAGCTCTGTAATAGGCTTCCACTGACCCTATTCAAGCTCAGACTTGACAAATGGATGGATGATTGTAAGTTCACCAGGGATGGCACCTATGTCCTTAATGGACAGGGCTAGTCCGTGCTGATCACAAAATCACTCTGCTAACAACAACCATCTAACTATGCTCAATAAGGGTAATTGTGTTTTTACATGACTAGGCTTGTAAACACCCTAGGGCCATTAGGCTAGTAACCACTTAAGAACCTATGAAGCTATGAACCTATGCAAGCTCCCAACATTTTCTCTCCAACATGGCCTGCTGATGTCATCCATGTTAAGTTGATCTGCAGTCCTGTAAACATCAGAAATGTGTCATGGTGCTTACATAATGTACTGAGTTCTGTAGTCAGTATACTTAGGTAGGGGTTCTGTTTTAATTGCAGTTAGCTCTGTGTGTGTGTGTGTGTGTGTGTGTGTGTGTGTGTGTGTGTGTGTGTGTGTGTGTGTGTGTGTGTGTGTGTGTGTGTGTGTGTGTGCATCTAGACAGAAGAGCAGAAGTGTGTATCTTACAGTTACTGTTCCAATGCCATGGATTGTCAGTATTTTGATAGTTGCATATACCTACACATCCATTTCATGCAGCCCTCCCAACATCTTCTCAACAACATGGCCTGCTGATGTCATCCAGTATAAGTTGACCTGCAGTCTTATAAAAGTTAGACTTTGTGGTGTGGCACTTGCCTAAAGTACTGAATTCTGTAGTCAGTGAACTTAGGTTAGGTAGGGGGTTCTGTTCTCACTGCAGTCAACTGTGTGTGTGTGTGTGTGTGTGTGTGTGTGTGTGTGTGTGTGTGTGTGTGTGTGTGTGTGTGTGTGTGTGTGTGTGTGTATGATATTGCAGACAGCCTTTAATTCTAGCATGTGGGACACTGTTATTGCCTTATCCTCCTCAACAGACACCGCTGATGTCATTAGCTGTATCTGATTTGTGGATATGCACTATTCCCACCAGGGCAGGGTCAAAGACAGGTCTGGAGGCCAGGCAGAAGTCACTTCATCCTATATGATACAGACTACAGTGACATGGTTTTTAGTCTATCCACATACATCATGGCATGGTTTGTAGGCCCTTTGTTTTCTTGGTGAGAAAACCCTGTGATTTCTCCAGCTGTTTATTTTATTTTATTTTGTTTTATTTTACATTTGCTTACCAGTAAAGTCTGACTGGACACAGGTCCATTTTCAGCAGAAGCCCAGGGAGAAAAGCTCCAGACAAAACATAAAACAAACAGATGAAGTAAACAATACGTAGTCTATGGTAATCAAGTTATAACATAGTCAATGTACAAATACATGTAGAATAAAGATGAGAAACATTGGATTGCAATTTTATATAGTACATAGTAAAAACAATATACATTCTTTACATTAATGTTGATGGTACGTCTATATAATCACATGTACAAGAGTCATCACTTATCTTGGTATTATAAATGGGGAAATATCTTATGCTACAAACCTCTACTTGGGTTGATATCAGCCAGGAGGATGTTAGTGGGTAAGAGTGGTAAGACTATGTAATAACTAAGTTGTTGTGGCTAGTTAAGTTGTTACTAGTAGTATGGGTGAACTGGCATAACTGAGAGATGAGCATCGTGAGGTGGAAATATAAGACAAGGTTGAGTATTGAACATAATGTTAGGTGGTAAAATAGTTCAAGATGTTGGATTAGTATAAGCCAAGCAGATACAAGAATAATGGGTTTTTCAAGAATGCAGATTGGTTAGTTCTTTTACTCAAAAAGAAAAAGTTATGACATATTGGGTTGAGGTGAAAAAGTTTGTTAAGTAAGTTTTTATCCTGGAGAGTTAAAGGAGCATAACCAGTTATTTGTGTAGTGTGCTTTCAAGTGCTTTTTAAATGTTGCAGTGGAGCTAATGGAGGTCAAATGGGTAGTAGGTAAGGTATTCCAAGCCTTAGAAATAAGGTAATTGAAGAGAGATTTACCTGTGTCATTATTTATTTTGATGACTTCCAGGTGGCTTTGAGTACTATATCTTAATGATCTTGATGTGGAATATGGTTTAATTAAATTCTGGAGTGCTGGAGTTTTAGTTGGGTAGTAATACCATTTGTGAGCCCATGCCAGTTGATTGAGTTTCAGAAGTTGAGGTAGCTCAAGTCAGTTTAGTTGTTTCAGAGCTTCTGACTATCTTGGTATAGCAAGATTCCAATTTGTTCAGATCAGTTTTGCGTAGGTTAGTTAGTACTGGGAAGCTCATGTACATGCAAATGAGAGCATTATACTTTATTAGTGTTTGATAAGGTTCGAGTACAGTGCTGTCATACAATCCTATGATCTGAAATGGCATAACTTATTATGTTCACAACATAGCCTTTCAATACCAGTGTAGACGCTTGGTGGTCAAAGTTCAAATTGCTATCTAAATGTGTTTCCAGTGCTTGCATTACTGGGTTTCAGCATGCAGGACTGTTGTCAATGCTGTAATTAGCATGGAATTCCACTTTTTTTGGATGGACAAAATAAAGACACATTTCTGCATTTATTTGTAGATGGTATGACTTTGTCACCAGTCATTTCTCTGTGTTAGCTCCTCCTGTAGTATGTTATCATCATTGGAGAACTAAGTGATTGCACCCAATATGCAAGAATCAGCAAACTCAGTAAGCCAAAGATGTATGCTTTAGCTTTAACTGTCAAGAAACAGATTCCAAACAAGAAAGGGTCAAGCACAGATTCCTGGGGTGCACCAATGGTGACAGCTTTATTGGTACAAGTATATTCACCAACTTTCACAGTATGTGTTCTGTTGGTGAGCCAACTGGCTACCCATCTAGTGACATAAGGGTTAATCCCCAGCTGGGAGAGTTTCTTCATGATACCTGTGTGGGGATCTTGCCTCTATTGTTCAGTATGCGGATGACTCTACTACCACCCTGCAATAACTCAAAGTAACAACCCAGTAGACCTTCTCATCTGTTGAATCCTGGTTATCTAACTCACAACTAATTTTTAATCCAAGTAAAGGAAAACTTATGCTCTTTCACCCCAGTAAACCCCTAGATGCCCACCTTCATTCCAGATATATTCATCCAATAATACCATAATAATTACTGTATCCCAAACAAAATTGCTAGGTGTACTAATCAATAATAATATAAAATCTGACAAACACCTATCACAGGCCATCAAAAAGACACATATAAAACTAGGGCCTTTCTACAGAAACAAACCATTCCTCACTAGTGCTACAAAACAGGTGATTACTAGAACCCCTCTATGCTCTACTCTGCTATATGTCTTCCTTATCTTTACCAACTTAAAGAAAACAGATTTAGCAAAACTTGCTACAGTAAGATAGCTAGGTTTACAACTAACTCTCCAGATAGAACTCATCACTGCTCTGCCTTACAACAGCTAAACTGGTTATAATTATCGCAGTACTTAACTTATACCCAGCTCATTACCACCCACAGACTGATATACCAAGCAGAGAAATCTCCTGCTCGCCAAAGTCTGCTCCATCCTTAGACTAATACTCAAGTTTTCCACTCCTCTAATAAATCTCTTCTATAGATCACCAAATCAAACAATAGTGACATTGACTCTTTCTACTCCAACTATGTTTCCAAAATTTGGAACACCATCCCTCAAACTATCTTAACCACTGCTAACCTAACTCACTTCAAAAAAATCTTTAAGAAACACCTGAATAATAATTGGCATTGTTCATGCTCTAGCCCTGGAAAAGCCCTATTATTCCCGTCCATTAGTTCCCAATTTATAGCCTGTCCACTCCATGTCCAACTTAGATAGAAAGTGAGTTATATAATAATATATCTTGCTCTATCTTCCCCCTTCCTCCATCATAACTAACTATCCACTTAATTACCCCTCCCATATTGCAACCTCTACTAATTTCCTTCTACCGTCTCTCTTCCCCTCATCTCACTTACCCTACCCTGTCTTTTCTGTACCCCTACTCCTTCTTACCCGCCTTGTGGATATCTTTTCTCTTTTCACCTTGTCCAGCTCCTATTCTGTAGCATTTTTGTAATAGTGTATGCTTTATTGTCTGCACTGCTCATCTATGTGAAATATTATGATACCCAAAACCTTACATATGTATTCTTCTGGGCAACTCTACTTTGAACTTTTTGTATATATAAAAAAATTGTCCTAACAAACAATGTGAATTATGATGTACTACATAATGTAAGTCAATGTAATTCTTGGTAATTCTCTGTAATTTTTGTTATTACTTGTATGTTTTTCTTTGTAATTTGATTGTTGTTACCAGAGCTTTTCTTCCTAGGCCTCCGCTGAAAATGGGCTCTGACCATAGGCCAGATCAAGATTGGCAGTATGCACTCTTAGCTTCATATCACCTATGTCATGACTCAGCACATGCACCTTCCTGATATGGTTGAATACACACTTCAACATACCCTCCGCACAGGCTATGTTTCAGTAGAAGGGTGTACATAAACATGCACCCATTTGAGTTGGGGGGACAGCACCTGATGCATGCATGTATAGACACATCCTGACTCTCCTCAACTATATATATATATATATATATATATATATATATATATATATATATATATATATATATATGCCATGCACACCAGTCAACTAGCATGAGAGTGCGGATTCATCATAATAGTTGTACAAGTGTGTTTGTGCAGAATCATCTCTGATCACTCTAAATCACATATGTGATGTCAGAGGCATGGGATTATTGATGGTATCATTATGATACTGTCCATGATTGTGGTTGGTTCTTTTAATGTTGTCCATGAGCCTTTACCTGTGTCCCACTTGCTGGAGACCTCTGCTGAGCTTGCACTCATATTCAGGCATATCAGGTTGCGCAGCTTCACAATATGCACCTTACCCAAATTGTATATAACATCCCTGGTAGACATTCTCTGCATTATTCAAGTAAGGATGCTTATTTCACACTGATATCCTCCCCATTGTTATGTCACCTTATGTGACAGTCACATAATACAGTTTCACCATGTAGTTCTTACTATACCATACTGATATGTGATTGGTGTTGCTGCTACAACCATATTCTATTGACATGCCCTCATCTGCTGTACATTACATTGTTTCACCTGTCATCTTCCCCGTGTTCATTCCTATAATTCATCTGTGTGTCTGTATTCAATATACACACATTTCCCCTGACTGTTTATTTTACATGGCAGTCCATGTACCCTTATAGATCATTTAGACAGCTTCAGTACAGAATGACAGGGATGGGATATCACAATACTCTGCACTGTAGATACACTGCCCTGTACTGTGTTTGGACCATGTACTTAATTCATATCTCTCAACTATCCAAAGTTTCACAGAATGTCCAGATGTGTTCCTTAATAAATCTGTGGTTTTCTGGCATATCACTGTGATTATCAGAACTGATGTGACTCAATATTACATACATTTGAGTTTCAGACTTCACATTATTCAGAACATGTATCTTAACACAACCCGCTGTTATTTTAGTACATTTCTATAGGTCAAATATGTCAAATATGTTCTTATTTCGAAGTCATTGTCCCCCATTATGTTGACCTTTGTCCAGATGGCCTAGCACTAAGAAATTGAGAGCTATCTGTGAAACCTTGGTTATCACTGTGGCATTTTCCAAAAAAAACGTAGACCTTCAGTGCTCTGATTTAAACATGAGTGCTTTCCATGTTCACATACATGGTTTCCTAAGAAGCAACACTAATTCCAGCCATGAAACCTTGCTTATTTATTTTTAAATGTGGTGTGTGGCATGAATGTGCAATGAGCGCTGCTGCTCACCTCGCACACATGTAAACTCTGTGTAGACTTCGCACAAAGCCTACACTGAGTTTATTAAATCCTGGGGCATGTATGCAATAGTGTGCATGTCTTAAAGATATTTTTTTTATTTTCAAAGAGGGCTGGACAACTGTTGCTTGTACCTCTGCATTATGCAGACTTTAATGTGAGGAAATTATTTAAATTTAACAAGTAAAGCAAAGTTTGCTGTTTTTGTTCAAGCTGTTCGTTTTATTATTTTTAAGTTACTTAATCATGAAACTAAATGCTTCAGATTTAGTACAGTGATTAAACAACATTGAAAAAATACCACTGTTTGTCTATCTTTGATGTGCAATTCACATAACTAGCACTTGTGGCAAGCTACTCAAATACTGCCAGCATGAAAGAATTAAGCTCCTCGTTTCAGGATTTTTTTTCTACATTTCCTGATGGGATGCTTCTGTTTAAGTAAGAGGACAAACCAGTACAGGTGGGTGAAAGCACTTTGCACCTGATTTCTAGCCTCACCATAAGCATGGCAACTCCCATACACACACATAGCTACTTCATGTTCAGTTTTCAGTAGCTCCATGCATAGGGGGACTCTCTGAGGCTAGATAGATGTGATCACTCAACAGCTAATTGCACAGACACTCTCAGTGATCTGACACTACCATATTTTCTCTTCTTTGAGACAATAACTGTATTTTAAAAGCAGAGATATTATATATTTTTGCATTGCATTGTAAATTGTCAGCATGCAAATATCTTTTGTATACTAATAACATTTTGATAACATTTGGCTTTAGCACGCATGTACGTTTGAAAACCACATTTGGCACTTTTAGTACTTTAGGTTAATGAATGTATGTTATGATACATTTCACACAGAAAATAGCTTAGGTTCATAGGTACTTGCTAGGCTATTGATCTGTGAGGATCTTTAGTATCCTAGACATGCATTCCCACCGGGTTTCTAGCCATAGTAATTTAGCACCAATGCCCCTGTATTTTGAGGAAGTCTTTTATTACCCTAAGTGAGATAATCCTTTAGTACTGTGTGAAAACCCTTTGCATACTAAGTATGAATAACTATAACCATAACTCTGGAGCATGTTCTCCCAGTCCATAATGGACAAGAGCGTCAAACTAGAGGTGAACTTATGGTTTCCATCCAGTCATTCAGGATGTGATTGAATAAAGTAAGAGACACAAGGAGTTTCACATAGAGAGCAAGGCAGTTTCAGAGATGTGTTATTCTCTGTTAGACATATCTATCCCTCCAGCATGTTCTATTTAAGTTGCAATAAAGACTGAATTATCTGGATCAGGTGTATCTGCCACTATTGGATTTATGGATGTTTAGAAGGCCAGGAAATATGGGGTCAATAAAGGTACTTTATGAAAGATAGAGATCTTCCCTTGGCAGCCTGTAGGAACCTGAGAAGAGGGACACAGCTTTGAGGTGATTAGAATAGCTCTGTGATTTAGTTGCCTCATTTTCTTGGTGACAAAAGGTTGTGGCCACTCAAGCTGAATCAGCTGCTTAGATGAGTGCATAACAAGTGGGGCATTATACTCAATGCCTTGCAAGCATTTCACATAATGTCTTTCAAATACATGGCCTTACATCTGCACTTTCCCTGATTAATATCAATGCAGAGAATACCCAAGTATCAATAATTACTTTTAACTTTGAAGTATATAATAGCAATTTTTTCAAAAACAGTCATTTAGCTATGTATCTGTCTATTGAAATGGTCAGTAGTCTTAGTACCTCACTGAAAGCCTTACCTTATGTCCATTGAGGGTGGTCCGACATGATGGGAATCTATAAAAGAATACTGCTTAGACTGTCACTGTCCTGTGGTTTGAGAACATCACTTCTTTGCAGAGTTGATAAAACAATCCAGTCTTGGTACAACAAAAGATTATTGTGATCTGACAATGTATATATGTTTGTATTTAGTTAGTTAATTAGTTTGTTTGTTATTTTCTTTCTTTAATTTATTGATTGTGAATGTTCAAGTGAGCTCTATCAAGCCTCTTTTCAGTGGCAGCCTGGAAAGAAAAGCTCCATTAACATATCACAATAGTTGGTAAAATACAAAGAAAAGTTTTCTTCTAAATTTTATATGCATTGAACAGTTTAAGTGGAAG